>NC_135660.1:87183890-87203890 GCF_964188315.1 Podarcis muralis | reverse complement strand
ATCTCCTTGGCTCGGGGGTCAGATAACTCCATACTCTCCAACCGGGATGGCTTCTGTTCTCGCTGCTGTTGTAGCATACATAAAGAAAGTTCTGTCCTTCTTTGGCACCAATTGGCCGACAATGCCCAGGAGAAAGGCCTCTGGTTTCTTCAGGAAGGTATATTTAAATACCTTTTTCATTTCATTATATATCATCTCCCAGAAAGCCTTAATCCTTGGGCACGTCCACCAAAGGTGAAAGAATGTCCCTTCAATTTCTTTACATTTCCAACACTTATTGTCGGGCAAATGATAGATTTTTGCAAGCTTGTCTGGAGTCATGTACCACCTGTATATCATTTTCATAATATTCTCTCTTAAGGCATTACATGCCGTAAACTTCATACCTGTGGTCCATAACTGTTCCCAGTCAGCCATCATAATGTTATGTCCAACATCCTGTGCCCATTTAATCATAACAGATTTCACTGTTTCATCCTGAGTATTCCATTTCAACAGCACCGGGATGGCTTCTGTAAATCCGGGACTGTCCCTGGAAAATAGGGACACTTAGAGGGTCTGTCACATTTGCTGGAAATGTGCCTGTTGGCTGACTAGAACAGAAAGTGACCACTAAGCATTTGCGGAATATTATTGTGTTGTCACTATATAATGACACCCAGTTCAGCTCTGGCAATTCCAGGGTCAGCAGGTAGGTCAGTTTCAGAGCCGGTCTGGCGAAGTGGATACAGAATCCGACTTAGACTGCTGAAGTCCCAGCTCAGTCACCAAGCTCACTTCCACCTTGCAACTCAGGTGAAAACTACCTTACAGGGTTACTGGGAGGAGAAATGCATGACTCCTTGTGTATCTTAGAAGATCAAAATGCAAGAAACATACACACACACACACACACACACACACACACACACACCACTGAGGCCAGGCCCTGGCGACGTATGTGCATTTTTTGAGGGTTGTTCCGGTGCGCTTCTTCAAACCAAAAAAAAACATTTGTGCTCAAAACCCAGAAGCCCACCTCTCCGCTATTCTGACACAACAACACATATCCATACATGCACACTTCCCCCATCCATCACTGGGACAGCAGTAATGGTGGCTGGCCAACCGCGCAGAGCTGACAAGGAGAAAGAGAGACATTTCTAGCGGGGGAAATGAGGAACGGCTCCTCCCCACGCTGCTCATTTGAATGGAGGAAATTGCGGGCTAAATTTTATTTACAATCCCGTCCACCCCACCCCGCTGCTGCCCCCCGTGATGGGCATAACATGCGTGTCATGATTGGCAAGATTCTTTGTGGCATTTTGATCACCTCTTTTGTACATCACTTGCTTAGCACAAATAACTCTGACCTAGCTGCCCTCCTGGCAGTTTCACAGTATCAATCACAACTATAAGACCCCATAGGTGGGATGGCTGCCTCTGTTAGTGTAAGGCAGGGACAGCTAACTTTTAGGCCAAGGGGTCTGATCCACACACACACACCCCAAGCAAATTTTTCCGCCCCCCATCACCAAGACGACCCAGTGGATTTTGGTGGCGGCGGTAGAAAGGAAACAAATCTTTTTTTTTTTTAACAGATATTTATTAGAATTTTACAATGTGAAAAAAGAAAAATACAAAATAAAAATAAATAAAAAACAATTCCATCATTCCATCACTTTCTTTCATTTGCTTATTTCCCGTACCTCCTCACACCTCCCTTTTTGCATTCCAGTTCAATTTGTTAGTTCAGCAAATCCTTCCCCTCTTTGTTTATCCTAATCTTTAATCTTGAAATAATGTGTAACATTAACTTTTGACTGTTAATACCCCGTTTTTTTCATACTCCTTATAGCGTTATAGCTAAAAACCACGTAAGTTTCATCCAACATCATTTTAACATTCATTAATTTTACAATATTTCTGTAAGTAATCTTTAAATTTCTTCCAATCTTCTTCCACCAACTCTTCTCCCTGGTCTCGGATTCTGCCGGTCATTTCTGCCAGTTCCATGTAGTCCATCACCTTCATCTGCCATTCTTCCAGAGTGGGTAGATCTTGTGTCTTCCAATACTTTGCAATAAGTATTCTTGCTGCTGTCGTGGCATACATAAAGAAAGTTCTATCCTTCTTTGGCACCAATTGGCTGACCATGCCCAGGAGAAAGGCCTCTGGTTTTTTCAGAAAACTATATTTAAATACCTTTTTCAAAACAAAGTGGTTGTGGATCTGGGGTGGGTGGGAAATTTTAAATCTCTCTACTCAGCCCAGGATACTGCTGGGGAGGTAAATGATCTCTCCCCCAGGGGTGCTGACTTGAATAAAATATTGGGGAGGGCAGCTAAGCCCCACACCACACAACTGATCACAAGACATGGTGCACGCACCGCATTTAAATGGCAATGCCCATCAGCTTTTGGGGGCCCCTCAAATATTTTGTTTTGGGGGGGTTGAAGAGATATTGACCCCTAGGAATTGGTTTCTATGCCCCCCCCCGCTCCTTAGACTACTCCTCTCATTACTGGGGAGGAAGCAATCATGTATTCAATCTCCCTTCATCTTCTCTGCACAGATCAGTTGACGGAGTTTTTTGAGGGTAGGAGGATACCGTGTGCCCTGTGTGAAAGTCTGGAGTATCCATACCCTCTGGGGGTGCTGAGCCCCGCAAGAATTGGGAAAAGGGTGTGTGGTCCATGGGGCCAGAAAAAGGTTAGATTACTCCTGGTGCAAGAGGATGCAGACTGCTCAGAAGTGTAGGAAACTGGCCAGGAGGACAGTTCAGCCTTAGTGATCTGCAGGAGTCTTCTGACTCCTGACTATATTTCTCAAAGATTGGGAAATCCTTTGGGAAGAGGTGAAAACTTAATTAATTAAAGATTATTAACAGAGTGGTGAAAACAGCAAGCTACGCATAGCACAGCTGAGATGGACACATGTTCCATTGATCCCAATTTCCCAACCTTTAAAAACTGATGAATTGGTTGGACCAGAGCACCATATTAACATGAAACCTTCATTTTCTGACTCCCAGCCTCTGCCTGTTTCAGGAATAGGGGTTACATAGGTCTTGGGTTGATAGAATACTATGGGTGCCCTTAGCATCCCCTCAAATAACTGTTCAGCTTCCCCACATTAAGACAAATGTTGTTTCAGAGCGGGTGATGTTATTGATGGTTGCTACTTCCAGTGGCAGAGAGTTCCACAAACCGGCTCTGCATCCGTATTGGAAGTGTGCTTCGTTTTGCTGTGCAGGAGTTGATTTGGGTGCCCTAATTTTTGTTATTTTGAAAGTAAGCTACAAAGGAGGGGAATGGCACTGAAACCAGATGCAAACAAAAAATGGGGGGGGAGAGGTGCCCCGAAAACGAACAGGTACAAAATACTCATCCCCAGCCTGGGGTGTGACCCAGGATATATAGCACCTCTTTAGAGGCCGATACATTCAAATAGCTTTACAAATATATATATAATCTCTAAACCGGATTCAGTGTGAAATATTCCTTTGATGGCTGTTTTGGATGGAGGCATTTTCTGTCTTCAGATAAAAAGTAAAACAATTGTTCTCAATTTGTGCCTCTAATTAAAATGGGTACACGACTCTGTAAAATAACCAACTGCAATAGCAACGATAGCCATAGGTTTGTTTTTTTCCTGTGCTATTACTCCACTCTGAAAGGACACGGAGTTGGGAAACAACAGCCACAATTCATAACAATAATCTTACCCCCTTTGCCAAGCAGAAAAAGTGACCCGGCCCCCCTCCCCGAGTGGAGCTCTTTGTGTGTGCCCCCGCCGTGCTCACACCCCCGGCATCTGAGCTGAACTGTGGGCATGCATCATAACAACGTCCTTCTATCAAGTGTGGACTAAGAACAATCTCCATTAGCTGACAGGCAGGCAGGGTGATAAATGCCCCCGACGAAGGGGAAGGAATTGCGTAAAATAAAGAAGCATGTTCCAACAAGTCTTGTCAAAATTGTATTGATTTAATCATCTACAGAAATACACATTCCTGGCTACTGTTGCGTGCGCCCGTGGGTGCAGTTTAGAGCGGCGGGCGGGCGGGCAGGCACTCCACGCTCTCCCTCCCTCATTGGGTCCGAAGGTGATGAAGTGCAAGACAAACTGCCTCCTAATTCCTTGGCGGGGGGGGGGGGGAATGTTGGATCACAAAGAGCTGCCTCTACCCAACCCCGGCTCCCATTTTGCTTTATTTAGAGCTTAGAGCAGACCAGGTAGCAGGAAGAGTGCCCGCTTTTCGGTGCACCCTCCAACATTTCCCTGATGAAAATAGGGATGCATTATTATTATTATTATTATTATTATTATTATTATTATTACTACTACTACTACTACTACTACTATACCCCACCCATCTGACTGAGTTGCCCCAGCCATTCTGGGTGGCTTTCAGGATATATAAAATAATATAAGAAAACATTAAACATTAAAGAAACCTTCAGACCCTCCAATAGGGAGGTCCTATTTATTATTAATATTACTACTGGTAGTATACCCAGCCCATCTGACTGGGTTGCCCCAGTCATTCTGCGTGGCTTTCAACATATATAAAAAATATAAGAAAACATTAGACATTTTTTAAAAAACCTTCAGACCCTCCAATGGGGATGTCCTTCATTCATTCATTCATTCATTCATTCATTCATTCTTCCTCTTATTATTATTATTCTACCCCCCCCCCCAACTGACTGGGCTGCCCCAGCCATTCTGGGTGGGCTTTCTACATATAAATAACATAAGAAAACATTAAACATTAAAAAAACACTCTATACCCTCCAATATGGATGTCCTTATTATTAGTACAGTGGTACCTCAGGTTACAGGCGCTTCAGGTTACAGGCACCTCAGGTTACAGACTCCGCTAACCCAGAAATAGTAACTCGGGTTAAGAACTTTGCTTCAGGATGAGAACAGAAATTGCGTGGTGGTGGCAGTGGGAGGCCCCATTAGCTAAAGTGGTACCTCAGGTTAAGAACAGTTTCAGGTTAAGAACGGACTTCCGGAACAAATTAAGCTCTTAACCCGAGGTACCACTGTAGTTATAACATCCCTAATACCAGCACCCAATATTTTGTAAGATCGGCAAGCAAGGCACCTCACTGAACATTTTATTGGACTTGGGAATCTGGCAAATATCTGATCTCCATATTCTCTGGAGCAGACCCTGAAGATCACTTTGCCCTAACCCTAACCCTAACCCGAGGTACCACTGTAGCAGTAGTATACTATGCCAGATCCAGTAGTAGTATACTACGCCAGGGTCCCTTCCAACTCTACAGTTTGATGGTATCGATGTTTCTAACTAGCAGCTCTGGAGCTAACTTTTACCTAAGGGCAGATTCACACCATGCACCCAGAGCACAGCAAACACACATTTGAAGCACGTTGCCATACCCTCCAACATTTCTCCGATGAAAATAGGGACGCCCTAGTCTGTTGTTGTTACCCCAAACAACTGGCTGGGTTGCCCCAACCCCTCTGAGTGGCTACCAACATATATAAAAACATAATAAAACACTAAACATTTTTTTAAAAAACTTCCCTAGACAGGGCTGCCTTCAGATGTCTTCTAAAGGTTGTATAGTGACTTATCTCCTCGGCTCGGGGGTTGCATAACTCCATACCGTCCAACATTTCTCCCATGAAAATAGGGACGTCCTAAGGAAAAGCAGGGATGCAGGTGGCGCTGTGGGTTAAACCACAGAGCCTAGGACCTGCCGATCAGAAGGTCGGTGGTTTGAATCCCTGCGACGGGGTGAGCTTCCGTTGCTCAATCCCTGCTCCTGCCAACCTAGCAGTTCGAAAGCATGTCAAAGTGCAAGTAGATAAATAGGTACCGCTCCGGCGGGAAGGTAAACGGCGTTTCCGTGTGCTGCTCTGGTTTGCCAGAAGTGGCTTAGTCATGCTGGCCACATGTCCCGGAAGCTGTATGCCGGCTCCCTCGGCCAATAAAGCGAGATGAGCGCCGCAATCCCAGAGTCGGTCACGACTGGACTTAATGGTCAGGGGTCCCCTTTACGTTTACTAAGGAAAAGCAGGACATTCTGGGATCAAATCGGAAACCGGGATGGCTTCTGTAAATTAGGGGCTGTCCCTGGAAAAGAGGGACACATGGAGGGCCTGTCATATTTGCTGGAATATGTCACCTGCTTTAGTTATATATCCCCATGTTAAGACTCAACAAGGGCGCCAACTAGAACATGCATGCCAGTTTTCTGTGGGTTGCCACAACACTCTGTCATAGGGGCAACGGGTCGTTCTTTCCTGCTACGGATAGATACCAAAGCAGGCTTCACTGGGGGTGGCTTGGAAAGGCATCTTCAGACTGTTGCCTCCTTTCTGTGGCAGGTGGGAACCCATGGATGTTCTAAACCAGGGGTGCTCGAACTTTTTTCAAAGAGGGCTGGATTTGATGAAGTGAACATGCATGAGTGCAAACCAAAGTCCAAAGTTATTGAGCTTTTTTGATGATTTTACCCCAGGACATATACCGCCAAGGGGGCTGGATTAGGCCCCCAAAACGAACTTTGGACCTGCCTGTTCTAAACGAAGGAGTTGGGAGCACTTGACAAACGGTTCCTGGATTCCAGTCAAATCCCTTTTGCCATAAATCATCCGATCAGATCTCCCTATATGATTTTGGACTGCCAATATTCCCTGGCCATTGTAAAAGGTGAGAGGGGAGCGACGCAAGGTGACAGCAACATGCCAACTGGCCGCGTTCCAAGTCCTTTCCTGCTCTGTGGGATCAAAGCTTGGAAGCATGACTTCAAGGAAAGAGGCGGTCCAGGAGGACGGCAAATGGGTACAGCTTGGCGGAGGGGTAGAGGAGCTTGTCCTGCACCTAGAAAATGTGGATTCAAAATCACGGTTTTCTATTTCCCCCCGCTGTTTTTCCTTGGGGAAATCTGCCCTGTGCTGCTGAATCAGAGCAAACGTCAACCCACGTGAAGTGCAGGTGGTTCCTGCGAGGCAAGGCACACTGATAACAGCAAGAACCTTTTTTGAACTTACAGAACTGGACAACAGGGGCAAAGAAACTGCTTATATACATTTCGGAAGGCCTGGGCCACTCCCACTCCCAACGCGATTGGCCGTCTAAACTGCCAAGCTGCGAATCATGACTCAGAGTTTAAGGGCCAATGGCAGAGGCCCAAATCTTGAAATGGTCTGTGATTGGATATTATGTATCCAATCAGAACACAGAATCCTTAGTCCAGACTCAAGCCTAGGCAAACACAGACCACTGAATAGATAACACTGCGGAAAATTTGGTTGACATTTGCTCTGATTCAGAGGAGAGGGTTTTCCCTTGGGGAGGGGAACAAGCAGAAGTGTGGGCGAGGCCCTAGGAAGAGAGAGGTCAGGGCTGTCATTTGAAGAGCAACTCCTCCCTTAAATCTGTAGGTTGGGGAAAAGATTTCTCAGATGTCAGGGCTGCAGGAGGAAAACTGTCCTGTCAGATCTCTGCGGCAGGAGTCACCAGGGTTTGTCACCTCAGAAACGTTCGACTCATAGCTGCCCTGTGTGGGGAGACTCCCAAGGCAATCTGGAGTACCGTATTTTTCACTCTATAAGACACACTTTTTCCCTCCTAAAAAGTAAGGGGAAATGTGTGTGCGTCTTATGGAGCGAATGCAGGCTGCACAGCTATCCTAGAAGCCAGAACAGCGAGAGGGATCGCTGTGCAGCACTCCCTCTCACTGTTCTAGCTTCTGGCTTAGCCGCGCTCTGTCCTTTCCACCTCCCGGAAAAGCCCCCAAGAGCTGCGCTCCCTTTAAAGAGCTGCGTGGAGCGTGTGTGCGGCTCTTGGGGGCTTTTCCCCAAGGAGGGAGAAGGGCAACACGCTGCCCTTCTCCTTCCTCGGGGAAAAGCCCGCAAGCACCGCACACACGCTCGACGCGGCTCGTGAAAGGGAGTGCTGAGCAGAGCCTGGGATGCATACAGGCTCTGCTCAGCACTCCCTTTAAAAAATATATTTTTTCTTGCATTCCCCCTCTAAAAACTAGGTGCATCTTACGGTCAGGTGCATCTTATGGAGCGAAAATTACGGTATCTTTCAGGGCAGTGAAGTGTCCCCAGGTTCTAGGCTGGAACCACCTATTCAGGTGTAGCTCCTAAACAGTTATAGAGAACCATAGAACCATAGAACTGTACAGTTGGAAGGGTCCCCGTGGTTCATCTAGTCCACCCCCCTACAATGCAGGAATATGCAGCTGTCCCATACGGGGGATCGAACCTGCAACCTTGACGTTATCAGCATGACGCTCCAACCCTAGACTTCACTTGAATCTTCACCTGGGCAACAGTAGACTTCCTGGCGCTGGTGTGTTTTGATGCTGACTCCTGCCATTTTTTCACTCTTTTTTCGGCTCTAGCATTTGGCTTGATATCTAGGCTTGCGTCCCTCCCCTCCTCTGACCCCTGGTTTCCATTCCCTCTCTGGCAGCTACCTATAGCTCAGCCCTGGCACTCTGGAGCATTCTGGGAACTGGAAAACGTAGTCCAGGCCACTCAGAGGTAGGAATGGGGGAGGAATTCAATTTTGTTTGCATTTGAATGGGAAACTACTCTGTTCACACTCTCTTTTAAAATAATAATAATAATAATAATAATAATAATAATTTTCATTTCCATTTATATACATTAGAACAGGCATCCCCAACCTTCGGCCCTCCAGATGTTTTGGACTACAATTCCCATCATGCCTGACCACTGGTCCTGTTAGCTAGGGGTCATGGGAGTTGTAGGCCAAAACATTTGGAGAGCCGCAGGTTGGGGGTGCTTTACAGTGGTGCCTCGCAAGACGAAATTAATTCGTTCCGCGAGTTTTGTCGCCTTGCGATTTTTTTCGTCTTGCCAAGCATGGTGTCGGGAAAGTTTTGGAAAAGCTTCAAAAATCACCAAAGTCTTTAAAAACCTCAGAAAAGGCTACCACACCGCGTGCTATGAGTTACTCCTCGAAGTCAAGTCGCAACTGTATTAACGGTGTTAAGAAAAAGGAAACAAACTTGCAAGACGTTTCCGTCTTGCGAAGCAAGCCCATAGGGAAAATCGTCTTGTGAAGCAGCTCAAAAAACAAAAAACCCTTTCGTCTTGCGAGGCATTCGTCTTGCGAGGTACCACTGTAATTAGAACAATTATTTTGTCAAGTGTTAACATTTTCAATTTCGATTCCCTTCCCCCTCTTCCTGCTGTTCCTTACATTTATTTTTTTCCTTTCCTGCATACTCCAAATTGTCTTAACTTTTTTATTTTTATTTTATTTTATTTGTCTATTCTAATATCTATATATATATCTATATCTATATCTATATCTATATATATCTATATATATATAGATATAGATATATATATATATAATTACATATATATTAATATATATATTAAAACTGCAGGTTTTTACAATAATCCTGCCAATGTCTTAATCTGTTTTCAGATGCTCAATAAACCAAATCCATTCCTTTCTAAATAGTTTGTTGTCTTGATTTCTTATTCTTCCAATAAGTTTTGCCATTTCTGCGTATTTCCATTAGTTTCTGTATCGAATCTTCTTTTGTTGGGACCTCTTTACTTTTGGGAAAATAACATTTCCAGTTCACATTCTCAAACCAGTACACAAAGCGAAACACAGCCACCCATCAAATTTCACACTTCTCCAAATGTTGCGATATAGTTCTTCAACCAAAGTGCACAACGATGAATATAATTAGGGGATAGTGTGCATGAAAATGAATATATTCGTGGGGGGAAATTACAAAAATGCATTATGTTAAAGAAAACGGCATGCAACAATGTGTATATTTGTCAAAATCGCATAAGAACACGTTAATTGGGTGATATGTTAATCTGTAGCACTGTAGTGGAGCAGAGATTCACAGGGATGAAGTCTTTGCACAGCAGGAACAAGGAGGTTATCTCCAGAGTTATTGTCATGCAGTCCTCTGCTTGCCAAAGAATTCCAAGTCCCTTTGTTGTGAGAAATCAAAATGTCATAAAATAAGGAGCAAGCTTTCGACTCCAACAGAACTCTGCACCAAGTTGGACGCTAAGCAAACCAGGAGGCAGGGGAAGGGGGAAGCTGGTTTGGTATTGAAGCCATAATGTCAAAAAACCATATCCCATTAGAAGGGTCATGGCTACAGGGGCTATAATAAAAAGCGTCTGGACTTCAGAATTCACCACTAGCCTTCTACCTAGCGAGGAACACATTTCTGCCTTGGAACAATCCATCATTCTCAACCTGACTCCTTAGCAGGCCAGCCATCCAGGCTGACTCCTAAAACGGATCTCTAAAGGGCCTAGTTGTATCACTGTGGACCCAGGATCATTCCATCAAATGGAGTTTACACCAAAATGGCATGAAAGACATAGTTGTGGTGCTATGTTTGTGTGTCAAGCTCCTTGCGTGCCTGGAATGCTAAACCCTGAACCCAAGCACCGACCAAATTTGGGCACTTGGTCACACAGCTGCTGAAACTGCATGAAACTGCACTAATCAGAAGCAGCTCGCACATACAGTGGTACCTCAGGTTACATACGCTTCAGGTTACAGACGCTTCAAGTTACAAACTCCGCTAACCCAGAAGTAGTACCTTGGGTTAAGAACTTAGCTTCAGGATGAGAACAGAAATCGTGCTCCAACGGCGCGGCAGCTAAAGTGGTGCTTCAGATTAAGAACAGTTTCAGGTTAAGGACGGACCTCCAGAATGAATTAAGTACTTAACCCGAGGTACCACTGTATCTGAGAAATCTTTCCACATGAGGCTTGGGTTGTTGTTGTTTTGAAGTGGGCGCTTAATTTCTAGCAAATGAAAATTGGAGAAGGGGTGTTATTTCTTAGATGAAATGATTGGCTGGTACTTCTTTCTTCTTCTTCTTCTTCTTCTTCTTCTTCTTCTTCTTCTTCTTCTTCTTCTTCTTCTTCTTCTTCTTCGATCCCTCTTAGTCCGTAAGTGACTGTGGAGGCCAATTCTGGACCCACACGTCCTTCCACAGTGGGGACATTGGTTCCCGGGCGGGAGTTGATCACGGTGTGGATTTGCCAAGCGTGCCTTCCTCTTAGCATGTTTCTCCCTTACGTCCTGAGTACAAGTGTCTTCAAAGTCATGTGATGATACTGTTTCTACAGCTGCTGTTTCAGTCGTTGCTCGAAGCGCAACCAGTCTGCTGCGTCCCAACACAACAAGGCAGGATTTTCACTTGGCCTCGGAGGCCATGATTGACAAAGGGTCAAGAAGAAGTGGCAAATATGCCACAAGAGTTTTGGAACTGCTTTATCAGGGCTGTCGGCAGAGGGATTCGTGAATGCTGGGGTGGCTTTCTGGTCTGCGTATGCGAGTGTCAGGGGACTCCTGAACAGATCATATTTGTTTTAGGTGGTGGTTGTGTTTGAAGACCACCAACAAGACAATAGTAGCAGCAGGCATAGCTGTCAACTTACAGATTTGAAAATAAGGGACCAGCAGCCTCAAAAATAAGGGATCAGCAGCCAAAATAAGGGATTTTCAGAGCACAGCTATGATCAACTTCTGAGCCCCTCCCAGCCAAAGGCAGAAAGCCCAGCCAGCAGCCAAACAAAGCCTCAAGTGGTGGTTCCCACAGTGCCGCAACCCGGCAAAGGGGATGCAGCAAGGAAAACCACTGTCACCTCTCTGCTGGGAAGCGCTGAGCAAAGGCGAGTCCCCAGGCAACGCGGCCAATTTGATCGGCACAAGGCATGCAAGCTCCACCCCAAAGTCGTTCTTAGACTCCTTATTGGGTGAGCAACGCAGCCAAGCAACACAGTTGCCGGCAGAGAGGGAGGGAGAGGAGCTGCTTCCTTTGAAACCCAGGAAATTTAAGGGACATCATCAATAAGGGACAGCAGCGGGACACGCGCTGGGATAAGGGACTTTCCCGCCAAATAAGGAACGGTTGACAGCTATGGCAGCAGGATGCCAGCCTTTCTTCTTCCGTGTAGGATTCTGCCTTTCTAGGATGAAAGTCATGCCCTCAACCGAAGGTTTCGAAGGCAAGAAGATTATTTGACCTCTGGGAAAGGCCTTCAAAAGGAGAAAATGCCTTGGCCAAAGGAGTACTCAGCCCTACGTTCCAACCGCAGGGAAAGGAGAAAGAAGGACACAAATCTCCTGAGAAATTGCAAGTCAGTCAGAAAGAAATCTTGGAGGCACTTCAAACGCTTTGCCAATAATTCACGCAATGAAGGTTTCCCACCCCCACCCCCGCCGCCCATTTCTTCATTTGCCAAGTACATAGAGAGCAGAATGTTCTCCATTGTGTCGGCACACCACAGCAAGTTGCGTTTGACAAGGGAAGGTCAGCTGCCAGAGACCTTTCTTCAGAAGCTACTCCCTTGTTCTCATTCCTGTCCTTTGGCTTATGATCTGCAGCAGTCAGGCTGGCAGGTCCAGCTTGAGAGCAAAACAGATCTACCACAGCTACCAACTCTATCGGTTTTTTCCGCATCCAAGGGCGAAACGGGAAGTCCGTGCAGGAGCAAAGGGCAACCTGTTCTTTCCTACTAACTGCTCCATGGGGCTGGCCTCCCAGCTCTGAATGACCAGGAACAAATGCAGTTAAGCCAAGAGAAGATCGTGTTCCACGTGGAGTTCTGAGCAGGCTGAAAAATGGCATAGATGTGGAAGAGAGAACGAAAGCGATCTGTATGGCCTGGTGACCAGTTTAAGACTCTAACTGCTGATCCCATCTCCTTTACTGATTTTTTAAAGTGATGGTTGAAGGTGTGATTTTAACTGTTGTTGTTGTAGTTAATGTTGTCTCTACCCTGCTCATCTGACTGGGTTTCCCCAGCCACTCTGGGCAGCTTCCAAAATATATATGAACATAATAAAACATTAAACATTTTAAAAGATCTTCCCTAAACAGGGATATCTTATAAAGGTTGTATAGTTACTTATCTCCTTGGCTCAGGGGTTGCATAATTTCATACGCTCCAACATTTCTCCAATGAAAATAGGGAAGTCCTAAGGAAAAGCGGGTGGCGCTGTGGTGTAAACCACTGAGCCTTGGGCTTGCCGATCAGAAGATCAGCGGTTTGAATCCCCGCGAGGGGGTGAGCTCCCATTGTTCAGTCCCTGCTCCTGCCAACCTAGCAGTTCAAAAGCATGTCAAAGTGCAAGTAGATAAATAGGTACTACTACGGCGGGGAGGTAAACGGCGTTTCCGTGTGCTGCTCTGGTTCACAAGAAGCGGCTTAGTCATGCTGGCCACATGACCCGGAAAAACTGTCTGCGGACAAACGTTGACTCCCTCAGCCAATAAAGCGAGATGAGCGCTGCAACCCCAAAGTCGTCCACAACTGGACTTAACAGTCAGGAGTCCCTTTACCTTTTAAGGAAAATAAATACGTATAGAGGTGCAAACTCAGGCTAATTTTCAGAGAGAAAGTCACCCTGTAAGCCAGGCATAGGCAAACTCAGCCCTCCAGATGTTTTGAGACTACAATTCCCATCATCCCTGACAACTGGTCCTGTTAGCTAGGAATGATGGGAGTTGTAGTCCCAAAACATCTGGAGGACCAAGTTTGCCTATACCTACTGTAAACAAAGTAAAAAAAAAAAAGTTTGAAAACATATGTGTGGGGAGGGAAACCTGGGACCCCATTCAGAAGGTCATAAGCTTGGACCCCTTGGCTACCCTCTAACCACCCCTGGAAGGAGAGTTTGACCTGTGTAAAGACTGCAAACATTGCTATATGTACAGTCAACGCGTGTGACTGCAAGGACATTATAATTTGCATAACGTGCGGATAGTTATTTCTGTTTAGGCTGCTGCCTTGATTTCTTTCTCCATATTTGCATCACCAACAGAGTTGAAGGCGCTGCAGGGAATGTGACAATATGCGCCCACAAGCCCTTCTTCTTTGATGATCACTCATACCCGAATAAATTTGTATTCCATGAACACGGCCTTAACATTGAGTCCACAAGTGACTATGGAGGCCAATTCTGGATCCACACATCCTTCCACAGAAGGGACATAGGTTTCTGAATGGGAGTTGATCATGATGAGGGTTTGCCAAGCGTGCCTTCCTCTTAGCACGTTTCTCCCTTGCATCCTGAGTTTGAGTGTCTTCAAAGCCCACTACACCTTTGGTAAAGGCTGTTTTCCAATTGGAGCGCTCACAGGCCAGTGTTTCCCAGTTGTCAGTGTTTGTACTACATTTTTTTTAGATTTGCCTTGAGAGAGTCTTTAAACCTCTTTTGTTGACCACCACTTTCCATTTTTAAGCCCGGAATAGAGTAATTGCTTTGGAAGATGATAATCAGTCACCCAAACAACATGACCAGTCCAACAAGTTTGATGTTGTAGAATGATTGCTTCTTCCAGTACACTGGCATTACAGTGATACCTTGGGTTACAGACGCTTCAAGTTACAGACTCTGCTAACCCAGAAATAGTACAGTGGTACCTCGCAAGACGAATGCCTCGCAAGACGAAAAACTCGCAAGACGAAAGGGTTTTTGATTTTTTTGAGCTGCTTTGCAAAATGAATTTCCCTATGGGCTTGCTTCGCAAGACGTAAACGTCTTGCAAGTTTGTTTCCTTTTTCTTAAAACTGTTAATACAGTTGCGACTTGACTTCGAGGAGCAACTCATAGCACGCGGTGTGGTAGCCTTTTTTGAGGTTTTTGAAGACTTTGGTGATTTTTGAAGCTTTTCCAAAACTTTTCCGAAACCGTGCTTCACAAGACGAAAAATTCGCAAGATGAAAAAACTCACAGAACGAATTAATTTCGTCTTGCGAGGCACCACTGTACCTCGGGTTAAGAACTTTGCCTCAGGATGAGAACAAAAACCGTGCGGCGGTGGTACAGCGGCAGCGGGAGGTCCCATTAGCTAAAGTGGTACCTCAGGTTAAGAACAGTTTCAGGTTAAGAACGGACCTCCGGAACGAATTAAGTTCTTAACCAGAGGTACCACTGTAGTTCGCCTGTCTTTCTAAGTGATATGTAAACATTTTCAGAGACACCGTTGATGGAATCTTTCAAGGAATTGGAGATGGCATTTATAAGAGGTCCATGTTTCAGAAGCATACAGTAAGGTTGATAGTACAACAGCTTTGTAAACAAGCATTTTGGTTTCCCTGCGAATGTCCCGGTCCTCAAACACTCTGCACTTCAATCGGGAGTAAGCTGCGCTAGCAGAGCTCAAGCGATTACTGTCCACCAAATTTTAATATACCCAGAATATCTGTACATTGTTTCAGAACAGAACACATTAGCATACTTCTGTAAAAAAAATCTTTATATCCAGGTTTGACTATGACTCTTAATTGACTACCTTGAGTTTCCAGGTGTTTGTTGCGTACCTTCCATCCTATCTTGTTGATCAGCAACTTCCCCTGAGTCATCCAGACTGGGCGCTCCTTAGCTCTTGCCAGAGTTCCATAGATTAGTAAAACTTGCTCAGAAATAGTCACTGATGCACCAGCAATCTGGTTTCATTGTAATTCAGGGACCCCTGCCATGGCTTCCCTTTCCTCCAAATGGTCTCCAGTGACTTGGAAATTGAAATCCTCCTTCCCTCTGTTTTTTCTTTTTTAATCAACTTTATTGAATTAAAATACAAATATAGATACATACATAAAGTTAAAAAAGAAAAGATTAAGACAAGAAAAGAAAGAGGGGGGAAACACACAGACAAAACAAGAATTTGCATTATGATGCAATCGTTCATTGAATTTCTAAATAAAAGACTTCCAGTTCTTCTCATTGTACTTGTATTGTTATTTACATTTAACGCACAGCCTTCTATTACCCTAATTTGTTTTCGTGTACTCTAACAAATTAACATTTGCACATTGTATTTTACAAGGATCAGTTTAATTCCGCAAGGAGATTGCTATTTGGACAATATGTTTTTAGGTAATCTTTGAATATTTTCCATTCTTTGTATACATTCTGGTTTGAGAGCCCTCTTACGTTCCCTCATCATCTTTGCCAGTTTGAGCTATTCAATCATAAGAGACTGCCATTCTATTATCGTGGGTGGTGTTTCATTTTTCCAATTTCTTGCCGCTAGTATTCTGGCTGCTGTTGTTCCGTACATAAACAATGGTCTTATATCTTTTCTGATTTCCACTGACATTATTCCTAGGAGGAAGGCTTCTGGTCTTTTTCTGAATGTAAATCTGAATAGCTTTTTGAATTCATTATATAATTTTCCCCAAAATTCCCGGATGACTGTGCAATTCCACCGCATGTGTAAGTATGTCCCTGTTGGGTTTTTTTGCACCTCCAGCTCTGTGGTTTCTAGCTGGCTTTGTGGGTGAATTATGTAGTGTTTCTATCGACTGCGTCTTAGACTCCAGCTTCCAACTTAACATCCTCCCTTTGGCTTCTCTGGTCCTTGTTCTATATATGTAGAGGTAAAGGTAAAGGGACCCCTGACCATTAGGTCCAGTCGTGGCCGGCGTACAGCTTCTGGGTCATGTGGCCAGCATGACTAAGCCTCTTCTGGCGAACCAGAGCAGCACACGGAAATGCCGTTTACCTTCCTGCCGGAGAGGTACCTATTTATCTACTTGCACTTTGACGCGCTTTCGAACTGCTAGGTTGGCAGGAGCAGGGACCGAGCAACGGGAGCTCACCCCACCTCAGGGATTTGAACTGCCGACCTTCTGATCCTAGGCTCTGTCCTAGGCTCTGTGGTTTAACCCACAGCGCCACCCGCATCCCTGCTTTTTCAGTTGCCCATGCCATACATACTCCAAAATTCATAAAACAACAGAGTGCCTTCTTCCTCCCCTTCTGCAACTATGCATGGGTCTCTACTTTGTCAAGGAAGAAGAGCATTCAGGTTGTCAACAAGTTCCTAAAATTACCACTGGGGAAACTAAGGGACTTGATTTTCTCCTTTCCTCAAAGAGGAGGGGCTTGTTTGGCTGGTGGGAGCAATTTAAAGTAACAACAGCAAGAGGGAAACACCTTAGGATGAAATAGTAAAAGTAAAAAAATTAAACAGTAAAAGTTCTGTAATTATCTACTCATGCTAGGCTGGAAGAGATCATAGAAACTGCTGCCACTGTGCACAATTCATTAGCTTATAATTAGAGATAGGTGTTTGTTTGTGTGTGTCCAGCAGAAAAAAATTGAATATATTTGCAAAACGGTTCCAAATTCAAATTTTAGTTGGGGGTGGGATGTGGGGAAAGTGGGGTTGGCCCAAAAGGAAATTAACTGTTGAATCCAATTTCAAACCTGATGTTTGAAATTTCATACATCTGTTTGGGATTTTGGCATTCCTCTCTTTAGATTTTGAAAGGAAAGTTCCGGAGGTCCGTTCTTAACCTGAAACTGTTCTTAACCTGAGGTACCACTTTAGCTAATGGGGCCTCCCGCTGCTGCCGCACCGCCGCTGCACAATTTCTGTTCTCATCCTGAAGCAAAGTTCTTAACCTGAGGTACTATTTCTGGGTTAGCAGAGTCTGTAACCTGACGCGTATGTAACCCGAGGTACCACTGTACTGAGCCTGGGCGTGAACCTCCAAAAATTAACACTGAGAGGCAAGCCAGCCCCTGTTTTCCAATAAGCTCCCTGGGAACTGTAGCACCACGCGTGATCCTGCAAAGGGCACCCACAATGTAAAGTGTGAGTGCTCATTTCTGCACGCTGAAAGAGAATACCAGCAGCAGAATAAATTGCGAAGAAGTGCGACAGAAAGCAGCACACGAGATGGAACACGGAGATGGAAAGGAGTTGAGAAGAATGAGCAGATACTGCTGAATTCTGCTCCAGATAACACCAGACTCAGCTGCTGCCCTGATCTTCCAGACTCCAGGGGACTGGTAAGGAATCTACAACTATATGCAGAAGTGAAGCTTCAAGCTTGGGCATGACACAACGATGAAAGCGGCAACCACTACGATGAAAGCGGCAACCAGAGACTACTGGGCACGCCTAAGGATGGGCAAATCTGTCCCTTTTGGTTTCTCTGAGTTTCTTGTTTTTCCAGTATTAACTTCAGTTCACCGTATTTCTGCATCAACATTTAAAAAAAGCACTCTTGAAAATTTGTCAAAGCGTTAATGCACATTTCTCCTAAATTGCATGTCTTTGGTATGCAATTTTGCCCAATGCACACATTTTTGCAAGCGATTTCCCCCAATACAATGTGGAATGCCCTCCCGCCAGATGTCAAAGAGAAAAATAACTACCAAACTTTTAGAAGACATCTGAAGGCAGCCCTGTTTAGGGAAGCTTTTAATGTTTAATAGGTTGTTGTATTTTAGCGTTTTGTTGGAAGCCGCCCAGAGTGGCTGGGGAAACCCAGCCAGATATGTGTACATTTCAGTGTGCATTTTTGTACTCCAAGAACTGCATGGCAAAATTTGGAGAAGGGCAGCTTTCGCGGGACAGCTGCATTCTGGTTTGCATATTGCTTCTGAGGTGCAAATTAGGTAAGGATGCATTAAAATGCCAACTGGACCAAATTTCTCTAGAACTCCTAGATAAGCCTCATGTACTGGGGTAGCCTCGGGAGTTGCTGGAGGCCATGTGAATCTGCCGGAATCTGACCTTTGCAAAGCAGAACCACAGACCCTCCAAGTGTCTCTATTTTCCAGGGTCAGTTCCAGATTGATAGAAGCCTTCCTGTTTTCTGATTTGATCATGGAATGTCCCACTTTTCCTTAGGACACCCCTATATTCATTGGAGAAATGTTGGAGGGGATGTCTTTATTTTCATGCAAAAGAAATGATGGAGAGTGCGGAACCGGAATTTTTCACCCATATCTATTGCAGGGACATTGAAATAGGGCAGAAGAGTTAAAAAAATAGCAAAAGCAGCAAAATAAGGATAAACACTTTGTAAAAATAAATGAGAAGCCCCAGAACATGCAGCTAACCACTGGTTATCAGCACTTCATTCCAAAACCTTTCCCCGGCTGATGCAATATATTTCCAGATCTGTGCTACAACTTCCTTATTATCATAGTTAGTGCAGCCAAGTAGTGAGAATGGGAAGGAACTGATAGGGTACACTGGCACTGCGGAAAATACTTCATCCTCTTTCATAACGAAAAGGTCCTACTCTTTATTTCCTGAACAGAGGGAAGAGTACATGTAGTATAATGAGTTTGGACAGCTCCAAGCAGGCACCTTCTTTTGACAAAGCCTAGGGTTGAGCTGGATAGGTTTGAACCTCAACATAAAAACCCCCAAAGATCATGGCCACTGGTCCCATCACCTCCTGGCCTTTCTGGGAAGAAATGGAGGCAGTGAGAGATTTTACTTTCTTGGGCTCCATGATCACTGCAGATGGTGACAGCAGCCACAAAATTAAAAGACACCTGCTTCTTGGAAGAAAAGCAATGACAAACCTAGACAGCATCTTAAAAAGCAGAGACATCACCTTGCCATCAAAGGTCCGTATAGTTAAAGCTATGGTTTTCCCAGTAGTGATGTATGGAAGTGAGAGCTGGACCATAAAGAAGGCTGATTGCTGAAGAATTGATGCTTTTGAATTCTGGTGCTGGAGGAGACTCTTGAGAGTCCCATGGACTGCAAGAAGATCAAACCTCTCCATTCTTAAGGGAATCAGCCCTGAGTGCTCACTGGAAGGACAGATCGTGAAGCTGAGGCTCCAATACTTTGGCCACCTCATGAGAAGAGAAGACTCCCTGGAAAAGACCCTGATGTTGGGAAAGATGGAGGGCACAAGGAGAAGGGGACGACAGAGGACGAGATGGTTGGATAGTGTTTTGGTCAGATAGAGTCTGACCAAACTGCAGGAGGCAGTGGAAGACAGGAGTGCCTGGCGTGCTCTGGTCCATGGGGTCACGAAGAGTTGGACATGACTAACCTACTAAACAACAACAGGGTTGAGCTGAGGTCTCTAAACTTAGGCCAGGCTACCTTTCCCATGCTCTGCCCCTTCCTGAGAAGAGTGGATATTTTAAAAGGGTCGGTCCTCTGGCCTGGAGTTCTCTGGTCAGCTCTCTGTCTGCTCCCAGCTTGTGTGTTGCCTGCCT
>NC_135660.1:87101390-87181390 GCF_964188315.1 Podarcis muralis | reverse complement strand
ACACAAAACAACAGTGACAATTTGTTGTTGACAGAGGGCAGCTGGACATATAAAGGGCCCCATTACCTTCAGTAGCTTAGGGCCTCATCAAACCTAAATCGGGCCCTGCTCTCAACTTTCCCTTCAACTTCATTTTTAGTAGTTTTGATGGTGGTGGTGTGGTGATGATTAATACCCCACCCATCTGGCTGGGTTTCTGCAGCCACTCTGGGTGGCTCCCAACAGAACACCAATAACAATAATAAAAAAGCAACAACATCAAACATTAAAAACTTCCCTAAACAGAGCTGCCTTCAGATGTCTTCTAAAAGTCAGAGTTGTTTATTTCCTTGACATCTGGTGGGAGGGCGTTCCACAGGATGGGTGCCACTACCAAGAAGGCCCTCTGCCTGGGCCACCCAAAGTTGATGGGCGTTGCCATTCAAATGGGGTGTGTTCACAATGCCTTGTGATTGATTGTGTGGGGCAGGGCTTACCTGCCCCCCAATATTTTATTCAAGTTGGCACCCCTGGTCCCAATGCACTGTCATGAAGGGTATATTGGCGTTCTGACTTAATTGGGATCCAAAAAGATATCTGCTGATGTGAGGGTGTCTAAAGTCACTCATCATTGCAATGTTTCCTTCTTGGGTTGCCTTCCTTACTTTCTCTTCCCGTTTCCCATTCATTTTCACTGTTTTGATCAGTTGGGTGAAAGTACCAGTATGTCCCAGCAGTATTAAATTACTTTATAAGCCTGGAATTGCCACCTTTGAAGGAATTGGCTTGTAATGTTTTGGGTCCTGTGCTGTCTTTGACACATAGAACAACACAACCAATACGCAATTTCCTGTCTATTAGTTATCTCCATGCCCACCAGATTTCTAATATGATTTCACAAAGATTTCACATATTCTAATGTGCTATATTGCACTATATCTATGCTCCCCTTTAGCACTGACAGTTCTCCTGTCCCACATCTTGGCTTGAAGGCTCTTTCTTTGTATCTCCTCTACCAAAAATTACAGACGCTTTTATTTTAATGTGTAACATTAATGTTTTTGGGAGGGTGCAGTTTTAATGTGCCATATCTTTTAGTTTTATATCTGTTAGGTGGTTTTTTTGGTGTGTCTATATAGGTTGGTGGCACTATGTTTTGTTTTTTGTTATTGCTTTTAGAAATTATTTGTTTGCATTTTTATTGACGATATAATATGGTTTTAGGGTTACAGTGTATATTGTTCTTATTAGTAGCATTCCTTTACTGGATAGTGTCAACGTTTTTTCACATCTTTGACTGTACTGCAAATAAAAACACTGGGGACGTCAAAGAAGATGGAAATGGAATTCTCTCATTAGCAAATCCTGAATGTCTTACACTGCAGTCCTGTGTCTATTCAGAAGTCCCATTGAATTTAATGGGGCTTACTTCCAGATAGGGATGGTGGATAAATTTGATACTGCTGGCATTTAGAGGTGAACTAACCAAATCTGCATGTTCCAAAGCAATGCATGAACCAAAATACACCCACCCTTTCCGAATTTTGCAATTCGGAGTTCTCCAGCCATGCAATTTGCAGTTCTCCAGCCATACAATGTGTAGAAAAATGCATTGGGTTCGGGTGAAAAAGTCATATAGATGCATGTATTAGTGAAAATAACATACAAAATGCATTATATTATGGGCAATTGCTTTCAAAAACATATATTTCTCAAAACTACATACGAAAATGTGTTTATTAGGAGAAATTCACGCTAAAGTGCTGAACAGTTAGCACCCATTCAAATACCAGTGTATATCTGAAATTAGGGTGCTATCTCCCATTTTCACCTCATTTCCTTCCTTCCTTCCTTCCTCCCTTCCTTCCTTCCTCCATTCCGTCCTTCCTTCCTTCCTTCCTCCCTCCCTCCCATTTGGTGAGGTCTTTTTGGAGCTCAGTTTATCACCATCAGTAATATTTTGGTGTCCTTCATAAACTTGAGCAGTGCACTTCTCTCCAGCTAACAAAATAAAAAGTACTGGCCCCTAATACACCGCCTTGGAGGGATCTACTTCTTATCCTCCTTTAAGCCACCTACATCTATGGTACAGCTGCATCTGGGAAAGGTGTGCAATTCTGGTCACCACATCTGGGGGGGGAAAGGATAATGTAAATCTGTTAAAAGTGAAGAAGAGCCAGAATTTTGAGGAAGCTCAAGCACTTTCCTCATAAGGAAAGGCCAGAGAATTTGGGGATTTGGAGTTTGTTTGTTTTAAGATTACTGGAGGGAAGGACATGACCTCAAGGATGGAGGCAGTGGGCAGACGGAAGGTTTTACTCCCCTGGTAATAATAAAAGAATTCAGTGTAATCCAGTGAACTGATTGCCAGTAAACGGAGGACAGACTTCTTCGTTCAGTTGCTTTATTGATGTACTTCCTCATACAACACTTACATAATTTAAGGAATTCGTTGCCATGAGATGTGGCGATTGCCATCCGTTTTGATGGCTTTAAGAGGGGATTTGGCAAATTGATGGAGGATAAGACTGTTTAATGGCTTCTGGCCCTAATGGCAATGTGGAACCTCCTAGTTCAAAGGCTTGGTGTGAGGCTTCAGGAAATCAACTTCCCTCCCCTGTGGCAGTAGATAAGCAGAAAAGTAAAAGGAGTCTTCTTACCACTTAGAAATTTTAATAATCACAGCGAGAGAACAAAGAACACATCTCCTAGAATGGCGGTGCTCCCAATTAAGGATACCACCCCATTCTGTCCCCGTGCTGGTTTTAACCTTTAAAGCCGTATACGGCCTAGGACCCTCGTACCTATGGGACTGCCTCTCCTGGTATGTCCCACAGAGGAACTTACGATCTTCAAACAAAAACATCTTGGAGGTCCCGGGCCACAGGGAGGTTAGGCTGGCCTCAACCAGAGCCAGGGCTTTTTCGGCTGTGGCTCCGATCTGGTGGAAAGCTCTGTCACAAGGGACTAGGGCCCTGCGGGACTTGACATCTTTCCGCTGGGCCTGCAAGACAGAGCTGTTCCACCAGGCCTTTGGCCAAGGCACAGCCTGACCCCCTCCGTTGGTAATCCTCACAGAACTCTAGCCCAATGCTTCCCATTATTTTGATTTGAATTATTTTTATAATGAACTGATTTTAGAATGTTGCATTATTTTATTGTTGTTAGCCGCCCTGAGCCCGGCTTCGGCTGGGGAGGGCGGGATATAAATAAAAAAAAAATTATTATTATTATTATTATTATTATTATTATTATTATGTATTTTGTGGATTGATATCTTGATTTTATAATTATCCCTGAGAACCTTGGTTATAGGGCACTATATAAATAATGATGATGATGATGATAGTACTACATTTCAAAAACCTACTTTAATCCATTTACATGTCTTATCATTGGTCATTAAATATTGGTAAATGGCATAGGACAGAAATTAGGGTGACATTTTGCCTTGAGTCTCACTGATAGAGTAAGAATTTTCTGGTAGTTACCACCACTGACTGCCTAAAAATGTTAAAAATTACAGCTAACTATCCGCCCTGTTTTACCATGTAAGGAAAATTCCAGGCACTTGAATTGCTAGATCATAGAAGAATTTTCTTTCATTCTCTGTTGTATTCCGTCCTGCCACCAAGAGGAGGACTAATTGCACACTCCTCTATATTTAACCTTCTCATACGAGTCTCTGGAGCCTCACTTACCCAAAGGATGCCTTCCCCAGGTGACTATGGACTATAGATCCAGGTCATGGAAGGCGACTCTAGAATAAACAATTTCATCACTGAAGATTTTTCTTTTCCCTTTAACTATGGGCACACACTGGAAATAAAGATGTAGGATACAACAGGACCGTGGTTTTATTAACTCTTCGCCTGGATCTGCAACCAGCCCTAATATTTAAACCAAAATATTATTAATACAATATTATAAATATAATGCATACTCATAAAACACACACACAAAAATCTTATTTCAGCCCCACATAGAGCGCATTGCAGTAATCCAAGCGAGAGATAACTAGAGCATGCACCACTCGCATGATCCTGAGCAATCTCCCACCCCCAAAAAAACCCTCAATAACTTTGGATCCCCCCCCCCAAAAAAAGCTTCCCCAAAAAAGGTCAACAACTTTAGTCAATCCAATGGGTAGATCACTACCAGTTTTTTTTAATACTGGGAGCAGATCGCAGTCTCTTGGGAGTTGGACAAGCCTGGACTAGATGATACTCAAGGTCTCTTGCAATTCTACAATTCTATGTATTTATAATGAAGAAGGCAGCTGCAAGGCTGCCTTTATAGGTCCTCTCAAGTAGGATCAGTCTTGCTCAGGTCACGGCAGGGCTGTGACTCAGTGGCTGAATGGATGTCATGCATGCAGAAATCTCAAGTTCAAGACCTGGTTTCTTCAGGTAAGGCTGGGAGAGACTCCTATTTGAAACCCCAGGGAGATAGTCAGTGTGGACAACAACTGGAGCAGACGGACCAAAGGTCTGACTTAGTACAAGCCAGCTTCCCCCTGGGATAGCTTGGTAGATCGTGAGACTCTTAATCACAGGGTCTTGGGTTCAAGCCCCACATTGGGCAAAAGATTCCTGCATTTCAGGGGGTTGGACTAGACCAGTGTTTCCCAACCTTTTTTGGGCAAAGGCACACTTGTTTCATGAAAAAAATCTCGAGGCACACCACCATTACAGCCCCGTGACGTCAGCGCGCAGCGTCACGCCGGGAGGGACGCACGAAAGTGAAAGTTTCAATTTTTTCCCCTCCCCCTTGCCTTCCTTCTGTGCCAACCGCCAAAAAGCCAAGAAAAAAGCCAAGACTTTAGGGCAGCAGGTCGACACGGAAGAAGCTCCTACCTAAGGACAGGTGCGACGGCCGTGTCCTCTTCTGCCACACTTGGCAGCCCTGCCTCACGGTCGTGACTCCCACCCTGATTTCTCCCCGCAGGTCGAGCGGCACAGGCAGCCCAATGTGTCCAGCCCAGACACAAGCCCCGCTTCCCCACTCTAGATCCTGAATGCGACCAAGTGCTCTGGACTCCCGAGCAGGGTGGGAAAGAGGACTCGCATCTGGTAGCCTCCGGGCTCCTCGCCTGCTCGAGGGATGGCATTGCAGGCAAGCTGCCGGCCGTCGCCATCGCCGCCCCCTCATGCGAGTGGACCTGCCCGGAGTGGTGGGCCGGGGGAGGCTTGCTCTCTGTGGGGATGTGGCCCGCACGCGCGGCCCCGCTTCCTCCTGCCCAGGGCTGAGCTCCTTACCCGCGATCTCGGACTCGCGCACGCGGATCCCACTTATTCTGAAGCTCGCGCCACTAGCCGGGGCTCTCACACCGTGCCAGGGCGAGGCGGCGCGGCCCACTGACGTCATCGCGGCTTGCCGCTGCCCTCGACTTCCCTGTTCCCTCCCCTCCCTCGGGTCGCCGTGGTTACCGAGGACTGCAAGCTGCTCGGGCGAGCGTGGGGCATTAAGTGGGAGAAGGAAAATTAAAATTAAAACTCGCCTGAAGGCCGCCTCTCCGGATATCTTTCGAATTTTTTAATTTTTCCCGCGGCACACCAGGCAACGTCTCGCGGCACACTAGTGTGCCGCGGAACACCGGTTGGGAAACACTGGACTAGACGTCCTTCATGGTCCCTTCCAACTCTAAAATTCAGTGATTCCATGATTCCGCCAGCAGGGAAGGACCTGCTCTCCCCTGCCCCTTTCTCAGCTGGAGGAGCAGAAATTCAGGAGGGAACAGTGGCCAAAGTCAGAGAATGCCATTCCTGGAGAAGCTCAGCCCCATTTTTCCATTCGGATTTATCAAAGGCGCTGAATTAAAGTGGAAGCCCGAGATGCGGAGACAATATAGAGTATCCCATTCCCAGCTCTCCTCTTACATCCTTGAGATAGGCATCTTGGCTTGGTTAGAGACACATGGCACAGTCGCCAACATGTCCTGAGAGCGCCAGAAAAAGTTAATGTGGAGTTCTGGTCTCCTCCCAGGATGCATTTGGGCTGCTGCCCATAATGATATGTATAATTGCAAAGGCCTGCCAAAAAAAGCAGGCTGGATTTAATTGAGTCAACACACTGCTATTAATAATAAAATGGCAGAGACTTTGCTATTAATCACTCATGTTGGCTTTATTGCAGGCAGCGTCGGGTACCAAACAAGACCTTTAAAAATGGTACAGTGAAAACTTACTAGGGGGAATAATATACACCTGCTAACAAAAATAACAACCAGAAAACAAATAAGGAAGATTGCCTTCCAAACAAAAGCTCCCTTTGAGAGACCTGGATGAATTAAAGGGCCTGTTTCTTCTCCATTTCCCCCCCTTCTGCTGAAAGGAACCTGGCTAGAGTAAAGGAATGCACATTGGAAAAGGTAGCGTTTGATCGATGGCCGTGCTTGAGGTAGCAGTGCTATAATCTGAAGCAGACAGGGGTGTAGTTGCAAAAAAGGACATGTAGGACAATTGCTGAACATGCCCATAATTAGAAAACTGAAGATAAAGCATCCAGTGGGGGAACAGGCTATAAAAAGAAATTTGACACAAATAATATACCTGATGCTTAAAACGAGACCTTCCACACTAAAGGAGCTGAAAAGCCCGTTCTGAATTGTGCAGGGGGCCTTGAGTGTGTCCAGTCCAAAATTCTGTGACAAAAATAAATCAGTCAAAAACTGGGATCTGAAATTGTTACACACTGCGTAATACACAGGTGCAGCCTATATTTGGTTGTACAGTTTTTATGTTCCTCTTCTTGTTTTGCCATGTTTTTATTACTCATCATTTATACAGCACTTCTGTCAAACAAAACAGTTTTAAATCCTATGAGGCACGAGGGTAGCTGACGGGCAGAAGTGTCACGTGACTCAGTCAGGCAGTCAGCTGACTTACAGGAGCTCCATATGGTCTAGCCACCTGACTTACAGAAGCATCATATAGGTAGGTATCTGGGATAGCTCAGTAGGCAGAGCATGAGACTCTTAATCTCAGGGTCATGGGTTGAGCCCCACATTCAACAAAAGATTCCCGCATTGCAGGGGCTTGGACTCGATTATCCTTGTGACCCCTTCCAACTCTAGGAATGCTATGCTATGATCTCAGGAGAAATGGAGGATCACAGCTTTGGGGGATGAAGTTAAACAGTTGGAGAGTTGGATACATCTATGTGTGCATGTTTTTTTCATCATCATCATTATTACCGTATTTTTCGTCCCATAGGATGCTCCATCCCATAGGACGCACCTAGTTTTTTGGGGGGAAATAAAGGGGAATTTTTTTTCCTTTATTTCGCCCCCAAAACCAGGTCGGGGAAACCAAACCAGGTCGAGGAACAGCGGTATGGCGGCACTCCAAAACATGAGGAACTCATTTCTGAAGTTTAATATTAGGTTGTTGTTTTTACACCTGCCTTGTGGAACACCCTCCCATCAGATCTCAAAGAGAAGAACAACTACCAGACTTTTAGAAGACATCTGAAGGCAGCCCTGTTTAGGGAAGCTTCTAATGTTTAACAGACCACTGTATTTTAATACTTTGTTGGAAGCCGCCCAGAGTGGCTGGGGAAACCCAGCCAGATGGGCAGGGTATAAATAATAAATAATAAATAATAAATAATAAACAATAAATAATAAATAATAAATAATAAATAATAAATAATAAATAATAAATAATAAATAATAAATAATAAATAATAAATAATAAATAATAAATAATAAATAATAAATAATAAATTATTATTATTATTATTATTATTATTATTATTATTATTATTATTATTATTGACCAGGATCGACCATGGACACCCCAAGACTGACCAATAGATCGCAATTGACCTGTTGGACTTGCCTGATCTAGTCCAACTCCCTGCAATGCAGGAATACACAGCTGCCCCATAACATCAAACCTGCAACCATAATGTTATCAGCACCACCCTTTAACCACCTGAGCTATGTGCAGGCTTTGTGTGAATCGTTTGGACCAAAACAACTGTGGTCACCTCCATCTGATAGATGTTTGGGCAAATGAATGGAAGCACTTAGACAGGAGCAGTGGGTGTCCATGCCTGCTGAATGAATGGTTGACCACTAAATTGGCAAGAAGTAAAAGGTGGTTAGGGACGCGGGTGGCGCTGTGGGTAAAACCTCAGTGCCTAGGACTTGCTGATTGTAAGGTCGGCAGTTCGAATCCCCGTGGTGGGGTGAGCTCCCGTCTTTCGGTCCCAGCTCCTGCCCACCTAGCAGTTCAAAAGCACCCCTAAGTGCAAGTAGATAAATAGGTACCACTTTATAGCGGGAAGGTAAACGGCGTTTCCGTGTGCTGCCCTGGTGCCGGCTCGCCAGAGCAGCTTCGTCACGCTGGCCACGTGACCCGGAAGTGTCTTCGGACAGCGCTGGCCCCCGGCCTCTTAAGTGAGATGGGCGCACAACCCTAGAGTCGGACACGACTGGCCCGTACGGGCAGGGGTACCTTTACCTTTACCTAAAAGGTGGTTGGACAAGTGACTGTCCAGTATTGTGGAGAGATCAGCTGACAAAATAGGACTACGGTGGCTGCGAGTCTCCAAAGGATCCCAGGTTCTGCTTTGGCAACATCTCTATGAGGCAATGCCAAAAGCCACTGGCTGTCAGTGGTTCAAGTAGAAGCAGGCATCTCCGTGGTCATAAATGTTATCGCAGCATAGCTTGCTTGTGGGAACAACTCAGAGGCTGTGAAAGAAGGAAGGTTAAGAACAGAAAGAATTAGAGGAACCATTGGAAGTGACTATGAAAAGCAGTAGAAGTATGAGATGATCAGAACCCTCCAAACTTGAAGCATAGGAAGTCCTATTAAACATTTATAATTTGGCAGAATATTTGGATTATTTGATATGTATATGTATAATTTGGAATGTTTAATGTGGTTTGATTGGATTGTTAAAGTGGAAAATTTTATAAAAATGATTTTTTATATATATAAAAATGTCATCGCAGCATAGTTGTTTTCCTCCCTCATAAACTCAGCTCCACTGAGGACAGGAACGTTCTAAATTTTTACAGGATTTGATATCCAGCTTGAATCTTGGGAACGCTGGTGCCCTGAGACTTCCACAAACTCCAGGCCTGGGCTATTTTTCTAGAAAAATAGGTGCCAGAACTCACCTTGAACATCTCCCTTGTTCTCTTATAATGGCAATGACACCTGCCTGAGAGGTGTCAGAACTGAGTTCTGTTGAGTTCCTTCTGGGGGGAAAAAGCTTTGCTCCAGGCTCAGTGTTAGTTCACCAAGCCAATGAAAATGGGCATTGAGACCCAAAATGGCTACAGTGTCTTTGCCACACTGATCCATCTCCTGACCAAGAACTAAAGGAGAATGCCAAAAGGAAGGGATGGGATTTGAGACCTTCCGAAAGAAATAGCAAACTTCTCTGGGTGATTATTTTTTCTTTAACCAAACTCTAGTACAGAAAAAATGCCTCTCGCTGTCACTTGATCTGACATTCCCTGAACCAAGCCAGACTCATCTGTCACAGCCTTGGGACACCTTCATAATATACACACCACATCATTTGCTTGCAGACTTGACAGAGATTCAGTAGGTCCAGGGTCTTTTGTTCCAGGCACCCACAAAATTAATTCTGGGGTAGAAGAAGAAGAGTTTGGATTTGATATCCTGCTTTATCACTACCCGAAGGAGTCTCAAAGCAGCTAACATTCTCCTTTCCCTTCCTCCCCCACAACAAACACTCTGTGAGGTGAGTGGGGCTGAGAGACTTCAGAGAAGTGTGACTGGCCCAAGGTCACCCAGCAGCTGCATGTGGAGGAGTGGAGACGCGAACCCGGTTCCCCAGATTACGAGTCTATCGCTCCTAACCACTACACCACACTAGGGAGAACAGAAAGGAATTATCTTTCCAGGTGTAATCATTTCTACTTATTATAAGCTTGACTTAAGAAAGTCACAACGAAGTTCTCCATCTGCCCTCTGCATCCCTGTTCTGGCATCTGCTTTAAGTTCGGAGACATCCAGTTTCATACAGTGGCGCCCCGCAAGACGAATGCCTCGCAAGACAAAAAACTCGCTAGACGAAAGGGTTTTCCGTTTTTTGAGTCGTTCCGCAAGACGAATTTCCCTATGGGCTTGCTTCGCAAGACGAAACGTCTTGCGAGTTCTTGCGAGTTTGTTTCCTTTTTCTTAAAGCCGCTAAGCCGTTAATAGCCGCTAAGCCGCTAAACCGCTAATAGCCGCTAAGCCGCTAATAGCCGTGCTTCGCAAGACGAAAAAACCGCAAGACGAAGAGACTCGCGGAACAGATTAATTTTGTCTTGCGAGGCACCACTGTACTTGTAAATCCACTGCCACCCACAAAGGACTGGGGTTAGAGAGTGCTGAAAAAATGGGGACCCCTGATTACAAATTGGACCTGTCAGTCACAAAGGAGCTCCCCTTTTCTGCTCCTGACTTGGGCATTTCCCTTGAACTAGAAATATAAGTTTCGGTTTTACTAAGCTGCTCTCATGCCCAGGCATTTTCCTTACATGGTCAGTTTAGAGACATACCGTATTGGCCCGAATATAAGCCGCCCCCGAATATAAGCTGCACCTCTAAAATTCAAAGGGGGGCAAGAGACAATACCTGAATATAAGCCACTTCCTTAAATTCCACAGGCACTCACACCCGTAAATGGCAAATGTAGAAGAAAATCCTTTGGGTACTAGAGAGGACCCGCAAGTGGGTTAGAATTAATTGCACAACAGTCTCAAGCTCGCAAAGCAGCAATAAAACATTTTTTGGTTCCGTTTTACCTTATGCCAATTTTTGTAAGGTCGCGAATTTAAGCCGCAGTTTAACTTTACACGGTTGGAATTTGGAAAAAAAATGGTGCGGCTTATATTCGGGCCAATACGGTAGTTCTGCTTTTGGCAGATGCTTGTCCCCAACAATTAATGCCTGGATAGCCCAAGTGCTGTGAAATGCTTTGGGGGTTCCCTGGTTTCGCTCACGCAGCCTTGTATGCATCCCATGTGACCTTGGACAAAATCCCTCTGGGGCATCTTGTTCCAGCTCAGGATTTTGGAGTCCTCTAAATCTTATACACACTATTATTTCATACTGCCTGTGTTAGCCAGTTTAGGTTTTTCTTTTGAAGCAGAAAAGTGGGGTGTAAACAGGAAGCCTAAGTTATCTAACAGTGTTGCTGCCTGTTCCCCTCTAACAAATGATTGCTTGATTTTGGTGAGCTGTTGACCCAGTTTGCTATGTGCTCCAACGATTACTCTGTCTGCCCCATCCAATGAGTTTTTTTGCATTGCAAGAGCACCCTAGTCCAAAATCCAGAGTGAGTGTAATAAATAATAGTGGTACCTTGGTTTAAGAACAGCTTAGTTTATGAACAACTTGGATTAAGAACGCTGCAAACCCAGAAGTAGGTGTTTTGGGTTGTGAACTTTTCCTTGGAAGCAGAACATGTTCCGCTTCCTGTTGAGTGTGTTCCATTTGTAAATTGAGTCCCCTGCTGCTATGGGAAAGCACGCCTTGGTTTAAGAATGCTTTAGTTTAAGAACGGAATTCCAGAACGGATTAAGTTCGTAAACCAAGGTACCACTGTATTTGAAATACCCAGTGCGTAGCTCATTTACACTTACGGATGTATCCTAGGTTGGAATATTCTATATATCTTCCCTTACCTGGTCCAGTACATGGAGGCAGCAAGCGCCCTCTTCTGCCATCCAGCATAGTCCCATTTCTGCTTCCCAATATACACATATGGGAGATGGATCACTGAATGTAGACATACAGCTCAGCTCACATTGGTGAAAAATTGCGTTAAAGAAGTGAACTGCACATATAGGTGGAAAGTGAACATTCTGTTTCCACCTAGTGGAGGCAGCGATGGCATGATGGACAACGCAGAGTAACTGCACACATTTACAGCCCTCCAAATGTTGGGCCAGATTGGAAAAGACATGGTCTATTTTTCTCTGCTAAAATGCAGATATAATATTGCTTGTCATTTTTCCATCCGCCACTGAGGCTGGGCCACCCAAAACAACGCTGCTACTGGGATTGAAACAGATTGGATGAAAACAATTCTGATCTGGTTCTTCAATTTCAAATTTGCTTATAAAATTCAGGTTTCAAGGTGTGAGTTTTAAAAATTAAATTAAAAATTCAAGGTGTGAGTTTTAAAACGTATGTTTTGATTTTCAGTTGGTTTTAATGTTGAAGGTAGGTGTGTGTGTGTGTGTGTGTGTGAGAGAGAGAGAGAGAGAGAGAGAGAGAGGTAGTTAAAAACTCCTTTGCTTTTCGTTCAAATATTTTGATTAATGAATATTTAACTTTATGCAACCCTAACCTTACATGTTCAGAAGTTGCAAGTTGACTGTGGCTCCACAGTGATTAAAGAAAAGCACAAAGAAAAGGGTTGGCTGGCTTGGTAATCTAACAATTATGTCTAAGGTGAGCATTTACCATTGAAGCACATACAAATGATGCTGGTACACACACACACACACACACACACACCCAAAAGTACACAGGGGTGGTCAGGGCCAAACCTAGGCAGTCAGGAATCTCATACCCTCCAACATTTCTCCAATGAAAATAGAAATGTCCTATTCAATAACTGAAGATACTTAAAAACATAATAAAACATTAAACATTTTTTAAACAACTTCCCCAGACAGGGCTGCCTTCAGATGTCTTCTAAAGGTTGTATAGTTACTTATCTTCTATTTATTTATTTTTTTAAAGCATTCAATTAAAAGTTATCTTTAGCCTTCAGGTGTATCAGTTTAAAAGGTTTTACAAACACAAACGAAATAAGAAAAGAAGTAGCTGGTGACAGTGACAGGCAAGAGTTGAAATAAATGCTTCGAAAGAAGACCTTTATTTGAACATCCTGGTATAGCTTCCAGCTTCCTCCCACATATTGTCCAAAGAGTTATTCTTCCCCAGTGCCTTAGTGGGGAGGTGCTGTCCATCATTATCAATTGGCGTTGACCCAGTGGTATCTGTCTACTCGTGGACCAGTGAAGGTGGATGACGGCCGACAGACTTTGTAGCCCTTGCACTGAAGGCAGCATGTACTGGTGGGATGCTGGTGGGATCCATCAGGTACATGAAGCTTTCGCCGAGGATACTGGGACCATAGCTGAAATGGCTCATGGCACTGGTAGACGCTGTTTGGGTTGCTCACGGTGGGGATGTTTTGGGGCTCGACAGTGGCACCCTCCTCATCAGAGTAGATGCTGGAGGGGCAGTCCAGGGCCTCTGCCTTATCCACAGCCTGCCTGATGAGCTGAGGGACATCGTGGTCCTTTTTGTCCTCTTCAAAGTGAGCCTAGTTACTTATCTTCTAGGCTTGGGGGTCATATACTGGGGTCGGCAACCTTTTTCAGCCATGGGCTGATCTACCATCCCTCAGACCATGTGGTGGGCCAGACTATATTGGGGGGGGGGGGAATGAACGAATTCCTATGCCCCACAAATAACCCAGAGATGCATTTAAAATAAAAGGACACATTCTACTCATGTAAAAACATGATTCCTGGACTGTCCGCGGGCTGGATTGGGAAGGCGATTGGACCGCATACAGCCCCCAGGCCTTAGGTAGCCTACCCCTATAATATACTCTCCAACATTTCTCCAGTGAAAATAGTGACATCTTAAGGGAAACTGGGACATTCCAATCAAATCAGAAACCGGGATGGCTTCCGTAAATCTGGGACCGTCCCTGGAAAGTAGGGACCCTCGGAGGGTCTGGAATCTTTCATTGCCCTTAATGCGGCCGCCTTTCCCCTTGCCAATGTATAATAAGAGCAACCAACATTTTTTGAGATGTTTCAGGAGGTCTGGGAAATGACCCAAGATCGGCTCCCTCTCCACCCAGATGCCCTCGCAGAAAATTGTACTACAGCAGTGTGGCTGATGCTTTGTGTAGTGACAGTCTAGGCTTAAGCTGCATTGGCAAGTTCTGTCTCTCAATATCCTCAGTACGGCACATTAAAAGTGCTTTTCATCCCAGGCGCCATCTTCATCGAGATATTCAGCGCTAGACTAAGACGCTAAGCAGGCCTACTCTTACCTTCGATCTCGTACCAGCACCTTATTTTCACGTGTAAGGCTACTTGACTGTGCCCTGGCAGGCTTTTGTTCCCAGTTTGTACTGGCTCCATCTTCAAACAATCCATTATGGTAGGAGGACATTCTGCGCTATCCTTCACAACTTGGACTGGCTCCACTGATGTCCTCCATCTGGTTTATTTTGCTGGCATTAGGCAGTTCACAGCTGTGGGGCTCTTTATAATAAGGGCAAAAATACTCACATATTTTGTCTCTGATCTCATTATGTCTTTGTTTTCTTTCTAGGGGTGTGTGGCGGTGGGGACTGCATATCAACGCTTCCCAGTTTCACATTTATTCGCTAGAAGAAGCAAAGCTGCATTTTGAGGCGACATCTGGGGACTTTTTAAAATGCAAAAACGCATGCATGGTGAGTAAAATCATAGATTTGTAAAGTTGGAAGGGACCACAAGGGTCATCTAGTCCAACCCACCGCAGTGCAAGAATCTCAGCTAAAGCATCCATGACAGAGGGCCATCCAAACTATCAATGAATGTATTGGTGAATTTCCCCAGGTATAGATCCCATAGAGCTTCAGTATGCTGACAACGTGTGCACACTCAGAAGATGACCTCCGAACCATCCTAAGTATCTTCGCAGAAGCTTACCAAAAGCTTGACCTATTGCTCAACATCCAAAAAACTAAAGTGCTGCACCAACAAGCACAAAACAACCCCTCTGCAGTGCCACAAATCCAGCTCAATGGTGTAATGTTGGAAAATGTTGATCACTTCTCCTACCTGGGCAGTTATCTTTCCACAAGGGCCGATATTGATGCTGAAATCCAGCATCGCCTGAGCTCTGCGAGTGCAGCTTTCTCCCTATTGAAGTGCAGTGTTTGAGGACCGGGACACTCGCAGGGAAACCAAAATGCTTGTTTACAAAGCTATTGTACTACCAACCTTACTGTATGCTTGTGAAACATGGACCACTTATAAACACCATCTCCAGCTCCTCAAAAGAGTCCATCAATGGTGTCTCCAAAAAATGTTACATATCACTTGGGAAGAAGGGCAAACCAGTGTACTGGAAGAAGCAAAGATCACCAGTGTTGAAGCAATGATTCTTCAACATCAACTTCGTTGGACTGGTCATGTTGTTTGGATGCCTGAGTGTCATCTTCCAAAGCAACTATTCTATTCCAAACTTAAAAATTGAAAGTGTAATGCTGGTGATCAACAAAAGAGGTTTAAAGAGTCTCTCAAGGCAAATATTTGAAAATGTGGTATAAACACTGACAATAGGGAAACACTGGCCTGCGAGCGCTCTAACTGGAGAACAGCCTTTACCAAAGGTGTCATGGACTTTGAAGATGCTCAAACTCAGGATGAAAGGGGGAAACGTGCTAAGAGGAAGGCACCAGTGGCGTAGCGTGGGGGGTGCAGGGGGGGCCGGCCGCACCGGGCGCAACATCTGGGGTTAGGGCAAATCCACAGGTTAGGGGGCGCAAATCCACGGGTTAGGGGGCGCAAATTACTTGCCTTGCCCCGGGTGCTGACAAGACACGCTACGCCACTGGAAGGCACATTTGGCAAACCCTCACTGTGATCAACTCCCGCCCAGAAACCTGTGTCCCCACTGTGGAAGGACATGTGAATCCAGAATTGGCCTCCACAGTCACTTATGGACTCCCTGTTAAGACTGTGTTCATGGAAGACAATCTGACTCAGCTATGAGTGATCGCCAAAGAAGAAGAAGAAAAAGACAGGTAACTTTGTGCATTATGCACAAAACCAGCAGGCTCTATTTTCAAATCAGCACTTCGAATGACCTTTGGAATCCACATTTTGCATTTTGAGATGAAAACCTGCAATGTTACTATATTCCTTTGTTATCACCTTGTAGTTGCAGAAGGGCTCCTCTGTCCACCAAGATCAGCACCTCGTCAGACCTACGGAAGCCATGCAAAAGGTCCGTGTGCCTTTGCCATTTTAAATTAGTCTCCCGCGTTTACAAATATACTTTGAGGCAGAGCCTGAGCAAAGCCATGGTTAATGCAACTAATCAAAGCTCTCCCTCTCCCTCGTTGCCACAATTAGCCATCCCTCCTCTCCATGCCCAAGTGGGTTTCTTCATCAAATTATTAAAGCCTGACAGCTCTGCTGGTCAACTGCATTAACACTGTGCATCTACTGTTCAGTGTGAGTTACAGGTGTTGCTGAGCTGAAATTTCTCAAAGACTTTTTTTCCCCCTGAGAAAATTTCTGGGGTTGAAAGGGGGGGGGGTTACCATGCTGAAGAATTTTCTCAGAATACTATTCACCATTTTTTTGCAGGGGGTGGAGGGATGGGGGCAGCTACTTACACACGAGAGAGAGAGAGAGAGAGAGAGAGAGAGAGAGAGAGAGAGAGAGAGAGAGACTGCTGGAAATGACATTAGCTCATCGCAAGGAAGAGTGTTTGGCCTGATCCAATTGCACTTTTCTTAAATTCAATTTCTCTATCCATGTACTGTATGGGGTAGGTAATTTTGATGGGCCATTTGCACACAGCTTCAGCTCAAGGCACCTGAGAAGGGAGCTGGGGATTTTAAAAGGAATGCACAAGAAGTCAGTTATGGACTCAAGGTTCTGAGGAAGAAGAGGAAGAATGGTGCCAAAGAAGGATAGAACTTTCTATATTTATGCTATGACAGCAGCAAGAATACTTATTGCAAAGTATTGGAAGACGCAAGATTTACCCACTCTGGAAGAATGGCAGATGAAGATGATTGACTACATGGGATTGGCAGAAATGACTGGTAGAATCCGGGACCAGGAAGAAGAGTCGGCGGAAGAAGATTGGAAGAAATTCAAGGACTATTTACAGAAATATTGTAAAATTAACGAATGTTGAATGATGTCGGATAGAAATTAAGTGGTTTCCAGCTGTAATGTTTCGAGTGATATGAAAAAAAAAAGGTGCAGAAATAGGTTAAAAATTACGGTTAAGGATTTGCTGAATTAACAATTTGAATTGGAATACAAAAAGGGGAGGTATGAGGAGGTCAGGGAAATATGTTACTGAAAAATAAGTATTGTGAACTTTATGTGTTTTTAAACTTTTTTGGTATTTTTCTATTTTTTGTTTTTTTGTTTTTCCCCCCTTTGATTCTTTTTTATTGTATTAACTTTGAAAGCTCTAATAAATATCTTTAAAAAAGAGAGATACTTGTATGAACAAAACATTGATGACAACAAAACAATGAAAACAACAACAACAGCAACAACAACAACAACAACAACAAACAACAACAGTTTTATTATTTATACCCTGCCCATCTGACTGGTTGGCTTCCAACATATATAAAAACAGAATACAACATTAATCATTAAAAAAAACTTCCCTAGACAGGGCTGCCTTCAGATGTCTTCTAAAGGTTGTATAGTGACTTACCTCCTTGGCTCAGGGGGTCGCATAACTCCATGCCCTCCAAAATTTCTCTGATGAAAATAGGGACGTCCTAAGGAAAAGTGGGACATTTTTGGGTGGGGTCATCTCAGAAACCAGGTCGGCTTCTGTAAATCCGGGACTGTCCCTGGAAAACAGGGACACTTGGAGGGTCTGTTAATATTTGTTTGTTTGTTTTGTGTACTTCCCTTCATCTGAAGATCACAGGCTGGTTCACAACATAAAAATACAGAATGAGAACACAAAGTACATAATAAAAAACAAAGAGAGACCAATTACCCCCCTGTCCCACAAACACATTTAAAAGGGCATCGAATGTGAATCAGCCAAAGGCCTGTTTGTAGAGAAATGCTTTTGCCTGTGTCCTAAAGATATTTAATGAAGGAGCCAGGCAAGGCTTCCTGGGGAGAGCATTCTACAATCGGGGAGCCACTGCAGAAAAGGCCTGCTCTCATGTTGCTACCATCCAGACCTCTTATGGAGGAGGCACGTGAAGAAGGGCCTCAGAAGATGAGGCTCATATGGGGAGAGGGAACCCTTGAGATACTGCAGGCCTGAGCCATCTCTTGCTGTAAAGGTCTAAACCAGCAACTGGCATTCAGTGGTATACTGCCACTGTCTGTGGAAGTTTTGCTTAGCTATCACAGCTTATAAATGTGGAGCCTGGATAAAAATGATCAGAGGCATTGTCCTCCCTCTTTTAAAAGGAGAATTCAGACTCGCCCCCAAACGAAGTTGATTGGCAGTTACAGGGCTGATATAAGGAGATACCGTCATGCCTTGGTTTTCGAACAGCTTAGTTCTCGGACGTTTTAGCTCCCGAACACCGCAAACCCGGAAGTGACTGTTCCGGTTTGCAAACTATTTTTGGAAGCCGAACATCTGACGGGTCTTCTGGTTGGCTGCAGGAGCTTTCTGCAGCCAATCAAAAGCCGTGCTTTGGTTTCCAAGGGTTCTGGAAGTCAAATGGAACGAATTCCGTTCGACTTCCAAGCACATCTTTATAAATGCTATAAGGAGTCCCTACTAGTTATTAAGGAAGCTGCGCAAACATACAAGAGTGATGCAGGCATGATGCAACCCAACGGTGACCCAACATTGTCCACTCATCGTATCTGGAAGTCATCATTTGAGGGAGAAGGAGAAGGAGGTCATGAATTTCCCAAAGAGCATGAATCTCTGAGAAGCTGTCTGGATATGGGGATTAATTCCGGCAAAAGGACTTCTGCTACTTTACCTGGATTCACCCATCTCTATAATTGACTGTCAGCAATGCTAGTGGTAGCTATGCTGAGCCAGCAAGATTGACAGGGGAGACTCTTTCTGTCTGCCTGCCTGCCTGCCTGGGTCACTAGCTGAGATAAAACTAGATTCAATAAAAATGTGATTATTGTTTAGCACAGAAATCGCTTCTGTTTGATGGCTTATTGTTTATCATCAATCTTGGTTGTGGAGGTATAAAGCAAGACCAGTTGTGGAGGATTCCAGGGACAATGTCTCTTGTTGCAGGGCCGATTCTAAAATAGCGCAGGCAGAGACGACGAGGCAGGACTCATGGATTCGCGGTGGGAAACAGACAAGGCTGGGAGATTTAGGGCAGGAAGAACATGGAGAATGGTGGAGAATGAAGACATCTTTCCCGTTCGCTATCGGATATCCCACCCAAGCCTTTACTAGTTATTGATTAACCTTTCTGAGGTGCTGTCTTCAATGGGGGGGAGGGAAAGACTAGAATTTGTTCTCATTTAAAAATGAAAACTCTTTACAGTCATGCCTTGGATCTCGAACGCCTTGCGAGTCGAACTTTTCGGCTTCCAGACACCGCAAACCCGGAAGTGAGTGTTCCGCTTTGCGAACGTTCTTTGGAACCCGAACGTCCAACGACATTTCCATGGCTTCCAAATGGCTGCAGGAGCTTCTTGCAGCCAATCGGAAGCCACGTCTTGGTTTCCAAACGTTTTGGAAGTCGAACGGACTTCCGGAATGGATTCTGTTCAACTTCCGAGGTACGACTGTATATTAAATGTTAATCTATAGAAGCAGGACATATATTTGTAGATGAGCAAAGGAACGTAAAACACAATACCTGCTGATAACTGACAGCAATAAATGCCACCAAACAACTGGGCGTTTTAGAGAGCAATGTCCTTTCTTTGTAGCAGGTGAACATTCCCTTGTTCTTTAATGTGGGGTGACATCCAGGGGTGGCTACTTGAATAAAATATTGGGGGGCAGGTAAGCCCTGCTCCACATAATCGATCACATGATGTGGTGCACACACACTATTTTAATGGCAGTGCCATTTGGAGGGTCCTGGACCCCACAAATATTTTACTGGGGGGTGAAGGTCATAGCTGTCAACTGTCCCTTATTTGGTGGGAAAGTCCCTTATTCCAGCGCCGTGTCCCGCTGCTGTCCCTTATTGATGATGTCCCTTAAATTTCCCGGGTTTCAAAGTAAGCAGCTCCTCTCCCTCCCTCCCTCCCTGCCAGCCAGGGAGGAGGGAGGCTCCAACTGTGTTGCTTGGCTGCGTTGCTCACCCAGTAAGGAGTCTGAGAATGACTGGGGGGTGGAGCTTGCATGCCTTCTGCCGATCAAATCAGACGCGTTGCCTGGGGACTCGCCTTTGCTCAGCGCTTCCCAGCGGAGAGGTGACAGTGGTTTTCCTTGCTGCATCCCCTTTGCCGGGTTGCTGCGCTGTGGGAACCACCACTTGAGGCTTCGTTTGGCTGCTGGCTGGGCTTTCTGCCTTTGGCTGGGAGGGGCTCAGAAGTTGAACATAGCTGTGCTCTGAAAATCCCTTATTTTGGCTGCTGTTCCCTTATTTTCGAGGCTGCTGGTCCCTTATTTTCAAATCTGTAAGTTGACAGCTATGGTGAAGGGATCATGACCCCTAGGAGTTGGCTCTTTTGGTGACATCACAGTTCCACTTGGGCGGGACTTAACAACCAAGCCACTTGATTTTCTTTCGGTCATGGGGCAAATTAAAAGTTTCGCAAAGGTCCACAACACTGAGAATTACAATTAGGCAAGAAGTTACAGTTTTGCTCTTCCCACCCGCCTCTGTGTCTTATCCTACAGCATCAGTGCTATTTTCTAAGCATGCCAGAGTATGCTTGAATGTGCAGAGAGGTGAATGCGGTCATTTGTGTGTGTGTGTGTGTGTGTGTGTGTGTGTGCATATATCTATATGTATATATAGATACGCTTGTGTTTATGTGTCTAAGGCAAACTGAGTATTTACAAGCTGTTTCTGTAGTTACAATATACATCACTATTATGAATTGCTTCATTAACCTGTCAATCCAATGGCTCTCTGCTCTTGTTTCTCCTCTGTCTCATTTGCATTACTCGAAGGGGGCCAGAGAAGGAGGGAGAGGCCTAGGTGGGCTCCGAAAGGGCCGTTTAACGCCACGTTTATGCACCTTTCCGCTGCAGAACCAAGCCATGTCACCACCACCCAGTTCCGCAGCGGGACTCAGCCTCTCCTCAGGGCTTTATCGGCGAGCAGAGATGCTCCATGGAGTCATTTATCATGAAGCCACTGGTCAGTGGGACTCAGGGCTTGGATGCCCGGCTCCTTAGATTGCCAGAACGCTGCTCGGGAGGAGAGACTTGCCTGCAGTGCATTTGCTGTTTGGAAGAGCTGCTGATGGGCCGGGCCCCAATAACACCCCCCCTCCAAAAGTGCTGATTTTGCTGAAAGAGGCTGACAGTGATGGATCTGTTCTCGTCTTGCCTTTCCGTCATGCTGCAAGAAACGGGAGAAGAGGAAAAGAGAGGAAAGGAAGAGAAACAAAGGTGGCGATTAACTCTTTTGTCATGGGCTCCGCAGTTTTACAAGGCAAGATGAAGCTGCTGTCCAGGCTGAGCCAAGTTCAGCACAGTCCGTCACATCCTCAGATTCCTGGATGATTTACTTAACGGGCCACTAATACCCCCTTCCCAAAAAAAACCCAAACACCCGGTGTGAACAATTCTCTTCCTATCACGAGCAGGGACAGTGCATGGGAGGTGAGCGGGGGGGAGGAGAGAAAGAGAATGTAATTCCCCATCTCCTCGAGTCATTAAACTGCATCATGTTCATGCACACAGATACCCGTGGCACTGGAATGCAGGCAGGAACAGGGAGGGAAATCTGTTTTGAAGATTAGATGCGCAGGGGAACCAGCACACACACATAACCCACTTTGCACAGAGGTCAACAGCTACTGCAGTCTAGTGATGATTGCCTTCTGTAGCAGAGGCAAGAAGCAGGCAATAGGTTTCGAGCAACATTTGCCAGCCTGGTGCCCCCCCAGATGTTTTGGAAGACAAACACCCACATCCAACCCTGGGCAGCATGCACTGAATTATTATTATTATTATTATTATTATTATTATTATTATTATTATTTGTATACAGTCCTATACCTGCAGGTCTCGGGGGAGTCCACAAGATAAAAACACAAAATACGTTATAAAAACAAAAACAACCCATTAATCCCCACTCCCCAACACATTTTAAAAGGGTAAAGGTAAAGGGACCCCTGACCATTAGGTCCAGTCGTGCCCGACTCTGGGGTTGCAGCGCTCATCTCGCTTTATTGGCCGAGGGAGCCGGCGCACAGCTTCCGGGTCATGTGGCCAGCATGATTAAGCCGTTTCTGGGGAACCAGAGCAGCACACAGAAATGCCGTTTAACCTTCCCGCCGGAGCGGTACCTATTTATCTACTTGCACTTTGACGTGCTTTCAAACTGCTAGGTTGGCAGGAGCAGGGATTGAGCAACGGAGCTCACCCCGTCGCGGGGATTTGAACCGCTGACCTGATGAGCAAATCCTAAGCTCTGTGGTTTAACCCACAGCGCCACCCGCGTCCCCTTTTAAAAGAGTCAAATCAGCCAAGGGCCTGGTTAAAGAGGAATGTTTTTGCCTGGCACCTAAAGGTGCATTATGACGCTGCCAGGCGAACTTCCCTGGGGAGAGCATCCCACAAATGGGGAGCCACTGCAGAAAAGACCCATTCTCATGTTGCCACCCTCCGGACCTCTCGTGGAGAAGGCACACGAAGGAGGGCCTGCTTTTTGTGTAGAGAACTGCCTTGCAAAATTTGACCTGGCGATATATCGCCAATCGTGATGTGTGTGTGTGTGTGTGTGTGTGTGTGTGTGTGTGTGTGGTATGCAAAAATCACAATGTGGGGGAAACCGTGAAGCCAGCCAATGCCTATACAGTGTTACCTCGGGTTACATACTCTTCAGGTTACATATGCTTCAGGTTACAGACTCTGCTAAGCCAGAAATATTACCTCAGGTTAAGAACTTTGCTTCAGGATGAGAACAGAAATCATGCTCCGGCGGCGCAGCAGCAGAGGGAGGCCCCATTAGCTAAAGTGGTGCTTCAGGTTAAGAACAGTTTCAGGTTAAGAACGGACCTCCAGAACGAATTAAGTTCTTAACTCCATCCTTATTTCAGACATTGTGATAGATTGGCATAGGAGCCAACTCCCAGGAGCTGAGGTCCTTTGGGGGCCCCATAAAATATTTGAGGGGCCCCACCCCCAGTTGATGGACACTGTCATTCAAATGGTGTTTGTGCCAATCATGTAATTGATTATGCAAGGCGGGGCTTATTTGGGTGCCCCAATATTTTTTTCAAGTTCGCACCCCTGTATATTTGTATATCGCAGTTTTTAGCTGGTTGGTACATCACCAACAGCCTTTACCAAAGGTGTCATGGGCTTTCAAGACATTCGAACTCAGGGCGGAAAGCAGAAACGCGCTAAGAGGATGGCACACTTGGCAAACCCTCGCCATGGTCAACTCATGCCCGGAAACTTATGTCCCCACTGTGGAAGGACATGTGGGTCCACAATTGGCCTCCACAGTCACTTACAGACACTTTTAAAACTGTGTTTATGGAAGACCATCTTACTGGTCTACGAGTGATCGCCAAAGAAGAAAGGAGGAGATATCACGAAGTTGAAAACCCAGGTATCGCTCAGCCCTGGATGTGATATGTGGGGCTGGGAGAACACTGGGAGCCAGACCTATGCAGAGGTGGGGCAGCCGGGTACACTTGCCCTGGGCCTTGGAGGAAAGAGCTGGTCAAGGGGCCCTGCCATGCCCCTAATGCCGTGTGCCCCTCAGCTGACTGGAGACTCCTGCCCTGGGCCTCAGACAAGCTACACATGTAGCTGCTTAGAGCTGTCCTGGCTATTCCCATCCTCCCTTTGCCAACCAAATGGCCAGTCTCCAGTCTTCCCTCTCTAGCACCCATCCTCTCCTTTCTTCTCCCCCCCCCCCCCCCGCCCCGCACCACAACAGCCCATCTCCCCTGATGACTTCCCTCCACTCCCGCTAGCAGTGCAAGGGCCCATTTATTCTGAGATATGAAACGCGTGTTGTTTCTTTATTGTGCTTTAATGAAACACTGTTTATTCTAGGCTTTTAATTCTTTCCATCTATTATGTTTAGACAACTCATTAACAATCATTTGTTATCATTAGACTTCAATTTTAAGCTCCTTTTCCCAGGGAGGCAACTCACTGCTTTTAAACATATTTGCATCATAAACCATTCCAAAGTCCCTTGGCACCATTTGGAATACTGCCCCCCTCCTCTTCTTTCCAGAGCAGAGGGATTCTGAAAAACAGCCCCCCCCCCCCCCATCTTGACTCTGCAAAGCAGCCTTAAGTTGCTACCACAGTCGAGGTAGCTCCAGACTTTTCCTCTAGGCATTTCTGCTAAACGTTGGAGAAGAGGAGATGGACTAAGCTCTTCATCCTTGGAAGTGCCTCTGCTGACCCATTTGTTCATTGCAAATGTCCTTCTGGGCAGAAATGATCGGTCAGAGCATTCTCCCAAAGCCCTGGATCCTGTACTGTTCTCCTAAGTGTTATCCATTCAGGGAATAGGGAATATAAAATGTGGGGAGCTAAGCACCTTTGCAAAGGACAATGCAGCCTGCAGACAAAACAGGACTAATAATAATAATAATAATAATAATAATATGCAACCCATCTGCACTCCAGGCAGCTCCCAACAGAGCAAGACATCAGACCAGGGGTCAGCAACCTAAGGCCCGTGGGTCACAAGCGGCCCATGGGGGGGTCGTTTAACTGGCCCATGGACCCCCGCCGCCTGCTCAGTTGGCTCCCGGGCTAAACTGACACGGAGCAGAGCGGGGACCACCTTCTGAGACGCTGGCCTGCTTCCCATTGCTGCAGGAAGCTCCTCCAGCCAATGAGAAGCTACGCATGCCTCCTCTGTTCTGGAAGGAACACCAGAAATAGGGTCTGCGCATGCTATGTGCATGCGCACACACACACTCTGGCCCACTGAGGTGTCTGTGGGACCGTGAACTGGCCCAAGCCACAAAAACTTTGCTGATTCCTGCATCAGACATTAAAAACTCCCCTATACAGGGCTGCCTTCAGATGTCTCCTAAAAGTCGGGTAGTTTTTTATTTGTTTGACATCTGATGGAAGGGTGTTCCATAGGGTGGGTGCCACTACCGAGAAGACCCTCTGCCTGGTTCCCTGTAACCTCACTTTTATCAGTGAGGGAGCTGGATATCAGTGTAGTTATTCTGTGTTTCTGTCCCATGAATATCCCATGAATAACATCAGATGAAAGAGTTTTGGCCATTTAAAACCTGGTTCAGCAATGCTAATGGCAATATGGATTTTACCTTGACAGCAGTGGCACTGCAGGCTGATTCACAGAATGCTTAATCAGGGGTATCCAATATCAGATGTTTTGGACGCCTGACTCCCAGCAGCCTCAGCTTGCATAGCCAATGGACAGGGATGTTGGGAATTGTAGGCCAAAACATCAGGATGACTCTGTGGTGGCTTAAGTGATGAGCACCCTGGACCAGTTCATGCATTCACCCAGTTGTCAATCTCCGGCATGGGATGTGGGAGCAAGGTCCTACATGCCAGTTACCACAACAACAGCAATTTTATTATTTGTACCCTGTCCATCTGACTGGGTTGCCACTCTGGGCAGTTTCTAACATATATAAAAACATAATAAAACATTGCAGATGCCTTCTAAAAGTCAGACAGTTGATTATTTCCTTGACATCTGATGGGTGGGCGTTCCATAGGGTGGGTGCCACTACCGAGAAGGCCCTCTGTCTGGTTCCCTGTAGCTTCACGTCTCGCAGTGAGGGAACCACCAGAAGGCCCTCAGAGCTGGACCTCAGTGTCCGGGATGGATGATGGAGGTGGAGATGCTCTTTCAGGTATACTGGGCCGAGGCCGTTTAGGGCTTTAAAGGTCAGCACCAACACTTTGAATTGAACTGCATTGCACATAACGTAATCCATGGCATGACAGCCTAGGCCTGAGCCTCATGATTTCTGCCCCTCATGAAAGGCCCTTAGCTGTCAACTTGCCTGCTATCCAGAGTGAAGCCCTGATGCTGTGGGCCCTTGGCAAAGTGGCTGTATGAGTCCTCTGTTCAACCTTGGACTATGACCAAGGAAATCACTCAGTCATGAATCATGGTGGCCTTGAACCATAGGGGCCAACTCAAGGGGACCGTGGGTGCTTGGGCACCCACAATAATATAATAATATAATTATGCAGACCGGGCACCCACAAAGTCAATGAGAAAAGCCAGCAGACGGCAACGGCGCTGCCTCTGAGAGAGAAGATCAGCTCTTCCCTCCACAGCCAGCCAGCCACTGAGGCGCCCTTTTCCAGAGTGTCAGGATTTGGGGGAATCAGATCCCTCCCCCGGTGGTAGTAAATAAGCGGATCAAATGAAAGGAGCGTTCTTACCAGTTAGTTTCTTTAATAATCACAGCGAGAAACAAAGGAACGCATATCTCTCTAGAAATTGTGTTGCTCCCAGTAAAGGTTCACCCCCTCCATCCCCATTAATCAACATTACTGCTACATCGGACATAGCTGTCAACCGTCCCTTATTTGGCGGGAAACTCCCTTATCCCAGCACCGGATCCCGCTGCTGTCCCTTATTGATGATGTCCCTTAAATTTCCCGGGTTTCAAAGGAAGCAGCTCCTCTCCCTCCCTCCCTGCCAGCCAGGGGGGAGGGAGGCTCCAACTGTGTTGCTTGGCTGCGTTGCTCACCCAATAAGGAGTCTAAGAACGACTGGGGGGTGGAGCTTGCATGTCTTGTGCTGATCAAATCGGCCGCGTTGTCTGGGGACTCGCCTTTGCTCAGCGCTTCCCAGCGGAGAGGTGACGGTGGTTTTCCTTGCTGCATCCCCTTTGCTGGGTTGCTGCGCTGTGGGAACCACTGCCTGAGGCTTCGTTTGGCTGCTGGCTGGGCTTTCTGCCTTTGGCTGGGAGGGGCTCAGAGGTTGAACATACCTGTGTCTGGAAAATCCCTTATTTTGGCTGCTGATCCCTTATTTTCGAGGCTGCTGGTCCCTTATTTTCAAATCTGTAAGTTGACAGCTATGACATTGGATAAGCTTGTTGCTTCAGCGTTTTCTGTTCTATCACTCTCAAAGCCCATCTAGTCTTAGGTGAAGGAGGGTCAGGAAGGCTGGCCAAGGACACTGAATCTGCCAGCTGTCTCTCTCTCCCCTGGTGTTTCCTCTTCTAGCTGTTCCTCACCCAGTATTTCCCAGCTTTCCCACTCTGGACTATGCCCTTCTGCAAACCACTGTTCTAAATCAACACTGTCCTCCTGCTATTGGGAAGGCTCAGGAGAGGCTCCCATCATTCCTCCTCAGTCCAACCCCTGACACAGGGGGGCTCGGACACGAGCTGCAGAGAGGAGGAAGAAGAGCTGCCATCGGTCACCACACGACATCACACGCGCACACCTGCACATAGTGACAGTGGCAGGCAACCAGGCAGCCACAATCCTGAGAGTGAAAAGGCACCCCTGCCTTGAACCAATGGCTCTCTCTTGGCCTAATCTATCCCATGACAGATAAAATGGAGGAGGCCATGTAGAAGTAACAGGAAGCTCCCTCACCACCGGCACTGCAGTTTGGGAAAAGTGCCAGCTCACCTTCGTCCCTGAGCTCAGTGGCAGCAGCACTGGAGGGGAGAATAGGGACATTACGGGATCAAATCAGAAGCCGGGATGTCTTTCGTTAATTCCGGGACTGCCCCTGGAAAATCGGGACACTTTGGAAGGTCTGCAAAAGCCCATCATGTGAGAATTAGCAGGAACGCCACCGCTTATATTGATTTACAGTTTCTCTTTCTTATGAAGAGGTTATAACCATAATGAAAGATTTTTGAATATTTTCGATTTACATTATTTAGATTTGCTGTCAAGCCTCCTTTAGCCCATCTCACCATTAAAAAAAAATGATTATCAAAGTTTGTTTCCAAATGCAAAATAATAATAATAATAAGACTTTATGGCTTATTTGGAGGCTAAGAGAAAAAAGCAAATTATCAGGGAGGAAGAAAGTGAGAGCGAAAGAAATAACGGGGGGAAGGAACCAAGGGGGAAGATGATTTTCTATCAACAAAACAGCAGGGACAAATTTGAGTTCATCTCATTGGAAATGTCTCCCTCATATGTGAATAGTGCCTGAAGCCACAGCTAATCTCCGAGATTAAAGCCTTTTAACAACAATTAACCCTCTCTCTGCAGTAACACACTGGACAACCCGCTGGAGACAGGGCCTAAACGGAAGCTACAAATGCCAGCTTAGGTTTGTAATACTCTGGGATTTGCACAAGCATCACAGCCAGCAGTTCACTAGTGTACAGGTGCATTTGCTTGAAGCCTGTACTGATTACCTTCCTCTACTGTTAGTAGGAATTTCATGGACTGTCCTTCACTGAGGTTTTTTTAAAGGGTGGTTGGACGGTCATCAGTCATGGATGCTTTAGCTGACATTCCATTATTATTATTATTATTATTATTATTATTATTATTATTATTATATTTATACCCCACCCATCTGACTGGGTTTCCACAGCCACTCTGGGCAGCTTCCAACACATATAAAAACATAATAAAATACTGAACATTTTTTTAAAAATCCCTATACTGGGCTGCCTTCAGATATCTTCTAGAGGTTGTATAGTCGTTTATCTCCTTGGCTTGGGGGTTGCATAACCCCTCCAACATTTCTCTGATGAAAATAGGGGTGTTCTGTTCTATCATCATCATCATCATCATCATCATCATCATCATCATCATCATCGTCATTATTATTTTATTTATACCCCACCCATCTGACTGGGTTTCCACAGTCACTCTGGGCAGCTTCCAGCACATATAAAAACATAATAAAACACAGAACATTTTTTTTAAAAAAATCCCTATACTGGGCTACCTTCAGATATCTTCTAGAGGTTGTATAGTTATTTCTCTCCTTGGCTCGGGGGTTGCATAACTCCATACCCTCCAACATTTCTCTGATGAAAATAGGGACATCCTAAGGAAAAGTGTGACATTCTAGGACCAAACCACAAACTGGATGGCATCTGTGGATCTGGGACTGTCCCTGGAAAATAGGGACACTTGGAGGGTCTGGCATTGCAGGGGGTTGGACTAGATGGCTCTTCCAACTCTACAGTTCCATGATTCTATCATGCCATTATTCTGTAAACACTTCAGAGTGCTACTTGCCCAGTCTCAAGTCACTGCTCCTCAGTTCCCCCTGCACTTAACACAAAACATTAATTTTGCGTGCTTCCTTTTACCACTGGCACTTCTCTCCTTCTCTGGTTGTGCCCGCTGTTTGCAACCTTCTATGCGGGTGGCGCTGTGGGTTAAACCACAGAGCCTAGGACTTGCCAATCAGAAGGTCGGTGGTTCGAATCCCCGCGATGGGGTGAGCGCCCGTTGCTCGGTCCCTGCTCCTGCCAACCTAGCAGTTCGAAAGCACATCAAAGTGCAAGTAGATAAATAGGTACTGCTCTGGCGGGAAGGTAAACAGTGTTTCCGTGCACTGCTCTGGTTCGCCAGAAGCGGCTTAGTCATGCTGGCCACATGAGCTGTCTGCGGACAAATGCTGACTCCCTCGGCCAGTAAAGCGAGATGAGCGCTGCAACCCCAGAGTCAGCCACGACTGGACCTATTGGTCAGGGGTCCCTTTACCTTTACCTATGCTATGGCTGGGCATGATCTCAAGTAGGCATTTCAAACTCATTCACCACCAGCATGGTGTAGTGATTAAGAGCGGTGGACTCATAATCTGGTGAACCGGGTTCGCTTCCCCGCTCCTCCACATGTAGCTGCTGGATGTGGGCTAGTTAAACTTCTCTGAAGTCACCAAGCCTCACTCACCTCACAGAGTGAAGAGAAAGGAGATTGTTATCCGCTTTGAGACTCCTTAAGGGGAGTGAAAGACGGGATATCAAGTCCAAACTCCTCCTCCTCCTCTTCTTCTTCTTCTTCTTCTTCTCCTCCTCCTCCTCCTCCTCCTTCCCCATCCTCCCCCCCCATTCATGTTGTTGCTGCTTTTCACCGGAACTATCAAAGAACCAACCACAATCCCTGGTGGAGGAAGTTCAGTGGGTCTGGCTGCAATGGGACATCAGGAGGAGACAATGGAGAAAGACTTGTGGAAAAATTGAAATATTCATCTTTGTAAGGGACAATTACTCAGAAACCCTCACATACATCTGAAACTCTGAATCCAAAAGCAGCAGTTCCCAAACATTGTCTGTTTTTCTGAGATTTTGCAGATGTTTTTCAGTGCAGAGTTTGCCTCACTGGAAGGAGAAGAGTAGCTTGCAGGACAATACTGTGCCCTGTTTTTTATTGGGGAAATGTTGGAGGGTATGCTCCTCAGACATAGGCCCTCTTCAGTTTTGTGGGATGGGTTTCCAGGTAAATCAGTGCAGAATTGTGGCTGCAGGCAGCTTTTCTTCAGATGTTTAAGACACAATTTCAAGGAGAGCTTGGGGAAACCATCTTTGCAGAAGACACAAGCATTGATCAAGGTTGCCAGACTACAGGAACACAGAGGAGCTGCCTTATACTGAATCAGACTATTGGTCCATCTAGGGGCTCGTTCACACTTCCACTTGACCCACTCTTTCCAGGCATGGGTCTGAGCAGTTTCCCCCTTGCCTGCTACTTTCCCTGGGAAAACCCATTAGTGCTAAATAGGAGCAAACGTCAACCTGGAGGAAACCAGAAATGATGTTTGCTCCAACTAAGTGCTAAAGAGTGTTTTTCCCTGGTGGGGAAGCAGCAGGGCCAGAGGAATGTAGATGAGCCCTAGCTCAGAACAAACTGGCAGAGACTTCCCTGGTTTTCAGATTCTGGGACCTTTCCATCACAGTCACACAGACACAAGGGCATGTGGTGGGACAGTTCAAATGACCAAAGGATGGGGATTCTGAAGACCTGCGTTGGGCAAGGTATTGGCGGTGAGAGCAACTGAGAAGCCCATGGGTCCATCTCCCACCTTGAAGGCAGCTGAGGAGAGCAGCAGTTGAGGGAGAGGGAGCCAGACCTACTAACCATGTTTAAGACAGAGAGAGCAGTTGTAGTGAAATGAAAACTTTGGCTGAGTAGCACCATGGACAGCTCAAGGGCCCTTCCTTTTTGTTGTCCATTCATGATGACTTGGGCTGAGGTTGCTATCAGGGTGGTCACACGCAGCCCCACTTCCGTTAAAGTTGGTGCCTACAAAGGTTTTGGGGCACACCTGGTGCTCCATTCCGATTCAGTAACTTCCCATAACCTCCTGCTGATCCAAACACCCGCCCACCCCACTCACACATGAAAACAAAGCTCACCACAGCCAATCACAAACGAACAACCACACCCTAGGCCAACCCCAACCTCTCTCACCACCAAAGGAACACAAGCAAATAGCAGAGAACCTGCACAAGCAATGCTGACACAAAACTCCACACATATATTAAGCAAAATAGAAACATTGCCACCCGCCTCTGCCCCACTCACCTTCCCCCCCCCCTCCACCTCTTTCCCCCTTTTTCTTCCTAATGTAACTCTAATGCCCCATGGAGAGCCTCAAGGTCCATAAATAGCAACACCCTAGTGCAGGGGTCTGCAACTTTTAAGACAAAAAGAGCCACTTGGACCCGTTTCCGAAGGGAAAAAAAACTGGGAGCCGCAAAACTCGTCACTATAAAAATAACTTTTTTGTCACTTTTTATTATTTCTTTGTTTGACTCCTCAGAATTACTCCTCCTCATAGAAATAAACGTTAAATTAACAAGTTACCTTTTTGTGTGTGTGTGTTCTTCACTCCCCTTCAAAACAGTGACCAGCGTACATGCCCCTTACAATGTAGTGGGCGGGCGGGAAGGTGACGTCGGGACGGTGCGTGACTAACTCACGCACCGCCCCCATGCGACATCACAGCCAGTACAGCGCCCGCCACAGTGGGGAGTGTCGGGGTGCACAATGCGCCTCCTCCCCTCGCTAGTATCCGCCCCGGAGCCGTGGCAAAAGTGTAAAAGAGCCACATGCGGCTCCGGAGCCACGGGTTGCAGACCCCTGCCTTAGTGGTCCCGGGCCCTAAGGAAGTTAGATTAGCTTCAACCTGGGCCAGGGCCTTTTCAACTCTGGCTCCGGCCTGGTGGAATGCTCTGCCTCATGAGACCAGGGCCCTACAGGATCTGATTTCTTTCCGCAGGGCCTGTAAGACAGAGTTGTTCCACCTGGCCTTTGGCTTGGAGCCAATTTGATTCTCTCCCCCTCTTTCTTTTTTCTTTTTCCTTTCTCCTCCTGTGATGAGACTGCATTTTAATATTTTAATGTTTCAATATTTTAATGTTTTATTTTAATCTTGTTTTTAAGTTGTATTCATTCAACTTGTTTTTATTATTGCTTGTTAGCTGCCCTGAGCCCGGCCTTGGCTGGGGAGGACGGGGTATAAATAATAATAATAATAATAATAATAATAATAATAATAATAATAATTAATGTCTCAACAAATGAAACTGATCTGTAAAAATGTAACTGGGGGGACAGAGAGACATTGCTCATACTTCTCCAAACAAAGGAAATATTTAATAATAATAATAATAATAATAATAATAATAATAATAATAATAATAATTACCAATACATTTTGGGGATCATAAGACCAAGTTAAGACAGCGATAGAACAAGCAAAGAACAGGAGGGAGCATTTGTGTCAGTGTTCTGCTCATGAGATCCCAGTGCTCTACTATTGCTGGAAAAGAGGACTCAGCTGGTATCCAGCCATCATAACGGAACCACAGGACTGATCTGAGCAATAACGGAGTGCTGCACTCCCTTTTATGATAATAGTACTGAACACATGGATGGCTGCAATGTGATTTTCTCTCCCCCGCTTTTTTTACATTCTGAATCTACAGGAATTTGTCTAGGCTTTCCTTTTTTACTACTGGCCATCATCACACCCTTGTGGACTCCACAGGTAGGTGGTTCTAGGTTCTACTTGGTATAATTCTGCTTTCCACATTCTGTTCCTTATTTGTCAAGGCTTGTGCTCAACCATCTGCCTGAAAGCTCACCTCCTTCCTTGGAGACACAGGAGTACAGGCTGCCCTGTTCCTATAGATCAGGAAGATCGTATTTCCATGTCACAATGAGCTGTGAAGAACATCTCCGCCATCTACCTGAGAAAGGAGAGAGAAAGAGAGAGGGAGCAACTGGTTCCAGATCAACCCTAGCATGATCGCTTGGCTCCCAGCTCCCTTAGTAAAAGGCTCCAATGAAACAATCTTTGTGCTAGAGATCCCCACCACCCGACCCCACGTTTTGCCCTTGCTTAGTTGCAGAGGTTATCAAAGACCTTTTTATTATTATTCTTGCAGGCTTTTGTTTTTCTGAGCTACACAGTGTTTAGAGACATCACCTTGCCAACAAAGGTCCATATAGTTAAAGCTATGGTTTTCCCAGGAGTGATGTATGGAAGTGAGAGCTGGACCATCAAGAAGGCTGATCGCCGAAGAATTGATGCTTTTGAATTATGGTGCTGGAGGAGACTCTTGAGAGTCCCATGGACTGCAAGAAGATCCAACCTCTCCATTCTGAAGGAAATCAGCCCTGAGTGCTCACTGGAAGGACAAATCGTGAAGCTGAGGCTCCAATACTTTGGCCACCTCATGAGAAGAGAAGACTCCCTGGAAAAGACCCTGATGTTGGGAAAGATGGAGGGCACAAGGAGAAGGGGACGACAGAGGACAAGATAGTTGGATAGTGTTCTCGAAGCTACCAGCATGAGTTTGACCAAACTGCGGGAGGCAGTGGAAGACAGGAGTGCCTGGCGTGCTCTGGTCCATGGGGTCACGAAGAGTCGGACACGACTAAACGAGTAAACAACAACAACAACACAGTGTTTTATGATTTTTTTAAAAAGCCTTTCTGCATTAATTGCCTCATACTGCTGTTTTATGAAATTGTAATTTTTTTAACACTTTAAGCTGCTCCAAGCGGGATCGTTTGCACCAAGTGGATGGGATAGAAACGCTCAGATAAGCAAACAAATGCATGCCAATGGAAAAGGGGGCATGTCCTTATTGGGAATTACATTAAATGGAAGTCTCAGTGCCATGATAACAAAACGTGAGACACAGTGGTTAAGAGAAGAAAACGAAAACTAGCCCAGCAACAACAGCGGAGTCCCTGAACTCTTCAAACAACAAGCCAAGCAGAATTTTCTCGGAAGAAGACACATCAGCTGCCCTTAAAAACAATTAAAACAAACAGGACAGAGAAAAACTCTCAGTGAGGTGATATTGGGGAGGGGGGCAATGTTATTACTAGAGTCTTGCCAGCAAAATGGGCAGCCGAACTCCCCTTTCACCCTCCCCATCAGACACAGGGGTGGTTCAATTACTATTCCGGTTGGGGCTGGCGAGTCTCCTGGCCCTTCTTTTAATGTAAGGTTATTGTAATTGATATGAAGGTAATTGATAATGTGTTACGGTGAATAATGTCTTCAATTTTCTGCTAAATCCCATTTTTGTAGCCATCTGGGCTCCTCCAACTGCACCCCTGGGAAGCCGGGTAATAGATAGTAATTATTCTCAAGTCATTTACTTTTTCAAAGTGTTTAGTGCTTATCTGTTTTACAATTAAAATGGAAACGACCCTGATTCACTTCCTTTCTTTTTTATTTAAATAGCATTCACACACACACACACACACACACACACACACACACACACACACAACTTCCTCACACTCTCCTATGCCCACAAGATGTGCATGTGTTTGTATACATATCCGTACCACACATGAGTGTGCAGGTACATTTCTCCCTCTGCTTCACATAAGACCATTGATGGTTTCCGAATGAGTCAGATAGATGCTAAGTGTGCAAAAATGGAGTGTGCAACATCTACTCAACAACGTACCTTTAAATACACATTGTATTTAGGTGGAAGGAGTCTCGTGTTGTATGCAGGGCCAGTCTTCGATTAATGCCCTGCTTCCGAGGTCAGAAGGTGGAGGAGAAGTAGAGGCCGAGTTAGGGGATGGGATCCAATTGACTGGTAGATAGGGAACCAATTCGCACATGCGCACACCTACAGCATTCTACATTTACACTTGTGTGAACTAAATTGCAAAGCGTTGTTTGTCTGTGGCATCTGGTCCACGGTGGTTCACTTCCACGTGCAAATTGAGCATCCTTATGTGGCCCCTTATTTTGATGGAGGACATATAAACGAAAGTAACTATTCACATGGCGCATGGTCAAAGCTATGGAACCCACGCACCCAGGAGACAGTGGCGGCAAACAACATGGAGGGCTTTAAAAGAGGATTAAACAAATTTGTGGAGGAGGTGAAGAATAGCAATGGCTTCTAGCCACTGTGAGAAAGGGTTGCTGGATTAGATGAGCCACTGGCCTCATCCAGGAGACTCTCCTTCTGTTCTTATGTCCTTCTTTCACCTTGTGTAGGTAAAGGTGGCTGAGAGTGCCTTAAAACACACACATACACACAGCCTTGGTATTGTGAGCTCCCGAAGCGATTGTGCTTTAAATTTCAGTTCCTCCCTCGAGTGGCCACTTACACCTCACCAAAGATGAAGATGGTCACAAAAATCACACACACACAATTTTGTGGGGAGAATCATAATTCAGATCCCATCGTTCTACCCGGACACTGAGGTCCAGCGCCGAGGGCCTTCTGGCGGTTCCCTCGCTGCGAGAAGCCAAGTTACAGGGAACCAGGCAGAGGGGCTTCTCAGTAGTGGTGCCCTCCCTGTGGAATGCCCTCCCACCAGATGTCAAAGAGAAAAACAACTACCAGACTTTTAGAAGACATCTGAAGGCAGCCCTGTTTAGGGAAGCTTTTAATGTTTAATAGACTATTGTATTTTAATTTTCTGTTGGAAGCCGCCCAGAGTGGCTGGAAAACCCAGCCCGATGGGTGGGGTATAAATAATAAATTATTATTATTATTATTATTATTATTATTATTATTATTATTCAACCTTTTTCTAATTAGAACCTTTCCAACTGCTGCTAGTGACTTCCGACCTTTTCATCAGATTTTTTATTTATTTATTTATGTAAGGCATCGGTGAACTCCACTTGGCTTGATTGGAATTAGACTTGTCAAACTGGATACTAGTACTAATAATAAAGAGTAGTTTGTTTTATCCAAGTCCTATCTGGAATTTAGACTCTGTTGCACCCCCAATGGCATCGGCAAGAATGAAAGGAGAGGGAACATCTCTTCTCAAATCCACATCCACCTGCTTCTCTTCTTACTTACCTTACTGAATTGCACAATACATTACAACTCCCATGCTCTGCAGCCCAGAAGTGCTTTCCTGAGCATGCTCAGAAGCACCTAGGTCAGTTAAAAATGAAGTCTATGAGGTCCTACTGGTCAGCAAGGCCTCTGCCACTCCTTTTCCCCTTCCTTTTTGCCAAGGGTACATTGGCTTGAGAAAGAAGAGAGAGCTACCTGTTGGAAGTAGTGAATGCACGTGGCTACCTGGAGGAGTTTGTATTCTGAGCTTCCTCTTTTCTGAGTTTCTGAACCTGTCGCTACTATGAAATATCCGCGAGATATGTTTCGTCTGAATTTCCTGACCTCAGAATCGTCAATTGGTCCATCGTTTGTCAGGACGAAGCAAGCACTCCATGCCCCCAGAATGCCACAGCAGAGGGATGGAGGGACCAATGTGGTGGCTGGGTTGTCAAGGCAACCAAGCCACTGCATCGGCTCTTCCAAGACCTGGCTCATGAGTGGCTGAAAAGACCCCCTGTTCAAAGACAGAGAAGAAGGAAGAACCAGCTAAGGTATCAGCTACCAGGTAGTTTTTACCCTTTCTGCTACCCAGGTCAAAACTATCTCCAAGGCAGCTACAACAGAGAGGAAATTATAAAGAACCTCTTAATGAGGGTGAAAGAGGAGAGCACAAAATATGGTCTGAAGCTCAACATCAAAAAAACTAAGATCATGGCCACTGGTCCCATCACCTCCTGGCAAATAGAAGGGGAAGAAATGGAGGCAGTGAGAGATTTACTTTCTTGGGCTCCATGATCACTGCAGGTGGTGACAGCAGTCATGAAATTAAAAGACGCCTTGGGAGAAAACCGATGACAAACCTAGAAAGCATCTTTAAAAGCAGAGACATCACCTTGCCAACAAAGGTCCCTGTAGTTAAAGCTATGGTTTTCCCAGTAGAGATGTATGGAAGTGAGAGCTGGACCATAAAGAAGGCTGACCGCTGAAGAATTGATGCTTTTGAATTATGGTGCTGGAGGAGACTCTTGAGAGTCCCATGGACTGCAAGAAGATCAAACCTCTCCATTCTGAAGGAAATCAGCCCTGAGTGCTCACTGGAAGGACAGATCCTGAAGCTGAGGCTCCAAGACTTTGGCCACCTCATGAGAAGAGAAGACTCCCTGGAAAAGACCCTGATGTTGGGAAAGATGGAGGGCACAAGGAGAAGGGGACGACAGAGGGTGAGATGGTTGGACAGTGTTCTCGAAGCTACCAGCATGAGTTTGACCAAACTGCGGGAGGCAGTGGAAAACAGGAGTGCCTGGTGTGCTCTGGTCCATGGGGTCACGAAGAGTCAGACATGACTAAACAACTGCCCACTGCCTCTCACTTTCTGTTCTAAGTCATTGCTGCAGTGCCCCTTGTAGCACCCTCTCAGCTCAGCACCCACTGTGGGCAAGCCGGTCGTGCTTCCCTTAATCCGCCTCTGACCTGAAGAGGGCTTTTTTCCTTCAACAGGTCCAAGTCATGTGTGCACCAGATGTTTGCCATGCAGCAGTGTGCTTCTCGGATGCGAATTTGTCGACCTGCCTTGCCGTGCTTTTTTCATCTGCCACAATATGCACCTGCCTGTTAGGGCTGGGCGATATATCAATATATCATCCAAAACCGGTTTGAAGTCCATATTGTGGCCTGGCGATATGTCACGAATCGTCATGTGTGAGTGTGTGCTGTACCAAAATCGCAATGTGGGGGGAAATTGTGAAGCCAGCTGATGCCTCTACATAGCTCCATCCTTATTTCAGATATGGTGGTATATTGGTATGTTGTAATGTTTAGCTGGCGAGCTATCACAATGTTGAAAACCAGATATCGCCCAGCCGTAGTGGCCAGTTTCATCGACCCTGACAACAAATGGTAACCAAGAAAGAAGGCTATGTGAAGTTGCTGAGCTGAAGTTTCTGTTGTTGTTGTTGTTGTTGTTGTTAATTGAATTTATATACCGCCCTATACCCGGAGGTCGCAGGGCAGTTCTGGAGGTCTCAGGGCCATTCTAATACCGGAATAAAAATTTGTCCAGTTTGTAAGTCAGGCATAGGCAAACTTGGCCCTCCAGATGTTTTGGGACTACAACTCCCAACATCCCTAGCTAACAGGACCAGTGGTCAGGGATGATGGGAATTGTAGTCCCAAAACATCTGGAGGGCCGAGTTTGCCTAGGTCTGTTGTAAGTGTTGGTGGTATTATGACTTGATTTCCCCAAAAGTGATTCTCCAGCTCAGAGTGTAAAACCAATTTCTGTGTATCCTCTGTTAGCCTGCAGTAGACCAGGACCTCAAAAGAGCTTCTCGGTAGGTACATGCATAAGAGGACTTCGATGTTTATTGCTATTGCTGAATCTGATTGGTGTGAACTACATGACCGCACCTCCTCACCCAGCAGCCTTTTATCTGATGGATATCTTTCCTTCTTTCATGGTTCCATTTCCATGGTGTGCAGTTGCGACCAATACATTGGGGGCATAGGGCAGGATTCAAAGAAGGAGTCCCACTAGGGGATGCCCATGCAAGGACCTCTGCTAGTGCGATGGGGCTGCCCCCCTTCCCCCAGCACTCCCCTCTCGCCCCCTGAAATTGGCTCAGGGGGAGGGAGAACCTGCAGTACTGTGGGCAGAGGAGTGGGGGGTAGTTCCAGCTGGCAAACTGAGATGCATGTGCTGATAGGATGGTTGTCACAGTGCTTCACTGATTCCTCCCAATAATAATAATAATAATAATAATAATATTTTATTATTTATACACCGCCCATCTGGCTGGGCTTCCCCAGCCACTCTGGGCGGCTTCCAACAAAATATCAAAATACTGTACAGTAATGCATCAAACATTAAAAGCTTCCCTAAACAGGGCTGCTTTCAGATGTGTTCTAAAAGTCTGGTAGTTGTTGTTCTCTTTGACATCTGGTGGGAGGGCGTTCCACAGGGTGGGTGCCACTACCAAGAAGGCCCTCTGCCTGGTTCCCTGTAACTTGGCTTCTCGCAGCGAGGAAATTCCAGAAGGCGCTTGGCGCTGGACCTCAGTGTCTGGGCACAACAATGGGGGTGGAGACGCTCCTTCAGGTATACTGGGCTGAGGACATTTAGGGCTTTAAAGGTCAGCACCAACACTTTGAACTGTGCTCGGAAACATACTGAAAAACAGGCAAAATATTTTAAAATGGGGGCGGAATTGTAAAAGGTGTTGATTTCTTTAAAAAAAAAACAGCATGGAAAAGAGAGAATGTGGGAGGAGGAGCTCAGCAGGTCGACTGCCCTGGCAAAGTGATCAATAGGCACTTTCTAAAGTGGGAATGATGGAGCGAATTTCCAGAATTCAAATTTGCTGTTTATGGAAGTAAGCATGTTATCCTCCTTGAGCCTTCAGGCACCTTTGCACATCACTCTCAGCAATGCAAAAGTGGACGTGCCGAAGTAACACTGAACTTCTGGTGAATTGGGCAAGGACTTCCTGTGCCAGGATCTTCAATGTGGCAATTGTGGCCTCGGCACTGCTTGCACGCACTCGTTTTGTGCAGTCCCCCACACGGCGTTGCTTGCATCAAAATGCCACCCCATATTAAAGGTAAAGGGACCCCTGACCATTAGGTCCAGTTGTGGCCGATTCTGATGTTGCAGCACTCATCTCACTTTATTGGCCAAGGGAGCTGGCATACAGCTTCCGGGTCATGTGGCCAGCATGACTAAGCCGCTCCTGGCAAACCAGAGCAGCGCACGGAAACGCCGTTTACCTTCCCGCCGGATTCGTACCTATTTATCTACTTGCACTTTGACATGCTTTCGAACTGCTAGGTTGGCAGGAGCAGGGACCGAGCAACGGGAGCTCACCCCGTCGTGGGGATTCAAACCGCCAACCTTCTGATTGGCAAGTCCTAGGCTCCGTGGTTTAACCCACAGCGCCACTTGCGTCCCCATATTATTTGCCCATTTAATCCGGATTGACCATTGCTATAGAAAATCTGGTGAGTAAAAAAAGAGAAGAAAACCCTGTTCAAATGGTAAGTTTGAATTCAAATTGTGGAAGGTAGGGTGATATGGGGTGATATTTTGATGAGGATGAGGTCACACGGGGGCTGTGAAAAATGTGTGTGCGGGAGTCCACAATAAGCTGCCCTGTAACTCAACTTCCAGTTTCAAATGAATATTTGGCCCACTGTAGCACATTGTAATTTACTCTAGCTGGGGGAGGGGGGTACATTTTTTAAAGAAAGGTATCTTGCACCCATTATATGGGAGTAGTGTAGCACCTTCACGACAGGTGTTAGCTTTTAGATAAACTGGACTTGGCACTTAATAATAATAATACAGTTCTCAAATGTAATCCATTCTGGAAGCCCGTTTGACTTCCGAAACGTTCAAAAACCGAGGTGCAAAGGGCTGGCTGCAGTTCAATTGGAAAAATTGAAAAACACACAGTGGATGCTGTTCGACTCCCTTGGCGTGTTTGAAAATGGAAGCAATTACTTCTGGGTTTTTGGCGTTCGAAAACAGAAACGTTTGGCTTCCAAGACGCTCGAAAACCAAGGTACCATTGTAATAATAATAATAATAATAATAATAATAATAATAATAATAATATACAGCGCTTCATCCTAAAATCTCAGGGCGGTTCACAGAATAAAATCCAAGAATAGTGAGCCATCAATAATCTAACTACAGCAACCCAATTGGGTCAGGCCAACATCCCGAGGCCAATTTCTTCTTTTTCATTATCTTTGGCTCTATAGAGAGTCTGTTTTCATAAGTGCAGGATCCTCCCTCTCGCCCTCTTTGCCCTCCTCCCACCCTTCCTAACCGCACTGCCTCCACTCAAGTGCCGCTGAAGAACCGTTCAGAGAGGCCTCCTATCTGGCAACGGACTGGACCGATCACTGGAGTGTCGCCTTCCTTTGCTGGCGTTCTAAAGTGCTTTGTGCAGGAACATCCTGTCTCTCTTTTGTTTGAGTTTGTAAGTGTCTCTTTCTTTCCAATCCCCTCTAATGACTTTTCCTCGATGCAATTTGCGGAGGGCTGTGCCAAGGCGGCTTCCCCTGCTGAGACAGAAACAAGGCTCAGGAAAAAGGCGCCGAGGGAACTGTTCAGAGGGAAAAAGGGCGCTGGGGGAGCCATCAGGATCCTCGGTTTATCTCTGTCACTCTCTGCTCCCATGCGGGCCAAGCTAGCCTCTCGGTCCCTGGCTGGGACAAGAGGAAGATTGCTGCAGAAGCAGAATGAAATGACAAACACAGCAAATCTGGTGCCTTGCCAGATGTGCCAAATAAACTCAGGCACTCCATAGGAGAGTGAGAAGCAAGCATGAGTAATAGTTCGAACCCTTTTTTCCAGAAGAGGAAAAGAGAGTTGGGGAGGGCTTCTGTGATTTGCTAAGCACTCCAGAATCTATGGCTACCTGCAGACAGTGTTTTATTCCAGAATCAATGGAAACTTGAGTACTTGTTGTTTTGTGTTTTTTCTACATAGTCCACAACACAGTCTAGATCCACTGCATATTGTTTAGCCCCTGGAAAGCAATTCTGGAGAGATTGGTTTCATTCTGGAAATGAAAGCTTATTGCATAGAACAGGCATCCCCAAACTCGGCCCTCCAGCTGTTTGGGGACTACAACTCCCATCATCCCTAGCTAACAGGACCAGTAGTCCCAAAACAGCTGGAGGGCCGAGTTTGAGGATGCCTGGCATAGAATCTGCATTACCCTGGCCAGGTGGGACTCACTAGCTCTCAGAGGAGGTGTGTGACTCCTCAGCTGGAGTAGGCTTGGAACAGGTGAGGGTCCTGTCCAGATGCTGCAGCCAGCATGCAGAGTATAAAAGGGCAGCAGAGCTGAGGTGCTGTGTCTTCTCAACTGCCCTTGTTGAAGGACCTCAACATAGATGCTCCAGGGTCTCTGTGGGTTTCGCTTTGGGCTTTGGACACATGGGTTGACCCCAATTGGGGACCTGACGTACTGACTTGCTACCAGGCAGGCTGGGGTTCAGAACATGAAGGCTGGCATGCATGTTTTAACTTAAGCCACCATGTCCCCAAGGGTGGAGGGTGGGTGGATGTTTGTGTGTGTAGAGTTAGCTCCTGAATTATCTCGATACTCTGAATGTCATCCACCCGGACCAAGTTTCTGGGCTGGCTGGAATGAATTAAGAGGAAGGATGAGGCAGTTTTTGTAGGATCTAGTAAGAACTCCCCAAAGACGTATCTCTTGGGGATGACTTCGGCCGCATTCCTGCCTGCCTGGCAACCTGCTCTGTCCTCACCCTCACAGAAAGGAAATGAGAATTTCAGAAACAAAGAGGCTTGCGAGGAAAGAGAAACTGGAAACAAGATTAAACATGGGCTTGACAAACCTGCCCTGCTGAGCTTTCCCTTCACAAGTCTTCCTAGAGCTTTGATGGAGAGGAGTGGGGGTGGTGGTGATCTTTTTTACTTGGAAAAGTGGTTGTATAGAGAGGCCGGCACTTGTCAAAGTGAGAGAGAATTTTTTTAAGCGTATAGAGGCCTTTAAAAAAACTTGCATTGAGGGCAAATGATTTAGGAAACAAACGATCCAGGATCAGATCATTCTGCTTTCCCCTTCCACAAGCACGCATGTGAAAGCAGCTGCGAAGCACTCTTGTTTTGATCAGAGAAGCTGTACAGGGGACAAGTCAGCTACTCCCCCCACATACTATTTTCCAGATCTATATGACTCCCAAGTTGCTAAAAGTCCATGGAGGACTAAGTCCATGGAGGGCTAAGGGAGCTGGGCATGTTTAGCCTGGAGAAGAGGAGGTTAAGGGGTGATATGATAGCCATGTTCAAATATATAAAAGGATGTCATATAGAGGAGGGAGAAAGGTTGTTTTCTGCTGCTCCAGAGAAGCGGACACGGAGCAATGGATCCAAACCTGCACCCACCTGCAACAAAACATGTCTCTCCCATATCGGTCTCTACAGCCACAGCAGGAGCTGCAACTCTCCAACGCTTTGAATTGACCCCTGAAGATGCACTCCACCATTGTCTCCTGATACAGATGGTTGTCGAGCGGTAATGCAGACACTCACCTTAAAAGGTTGCCAATGCAAGCTGTGGCTCAGTGACAGAGTATCTATCTATCAGTCCCTGTAAGGCTGGGGAAAGCTCCTGCCTAAAACATCAGAGAGGTGCTACCAGTCAACAATAATAAACTAGATGGGCTTATGGTCTGACTCAGTATAAAGAAGCTTCCTGTGTTTCATCTAACCCTCTTTCTGCAACCTTTCCCTCCCTTGTTCTGTAAAAAGCTGGATCTGGGAAACGCATCGCATTTTGCAAGCGCACTTACCGGCAACGGCCAATTGATGCGCACCCAATTGACATCGCGCCAAACTCAGAAGTGACCTTAAAAATGGCAAAAAGAGCCCTAAAAGAGCCCAGAAAGGGCAAGAAGGCACCAAAACAGTGCTGAGCGATTCCACAAGCCTTTGCAAGGGCAATCCCAGGAGCCCTTGCAAATCCTCCAAATGCCCCTATTTTCCAGGGAAAGTCCTGGATTTGCAGAAGCTGTCCCAGTTTCTGATTTGATTCTGGAATCTCCCGCTTTTCCTTAGGATGTCCCTATTTTCATTGCAGAAATGCTGGAGGGCATGGAGTTATGCAACCCCACCATGCGGAGGAGATAAGTCACGATACAACCTTTAGAAGAAATCTGAAGGCAGCCCTGTATAGGGAAGATTTTTTTTTAATGTTCAATGTTTTATTGTGTTTTATATAGATTGGAAGCTGCCCAGAGTGGCTGGGGCAACTCAGTCAGATGGGCAGGGTATAAATATTATTTGTTTATTTGTTTGTTTGTTTGTTTGTTTGTTTGTTTATTGTTTATTAAATAGGGCATCCCTATTTTCATCCAAGGAATCTTGGATGGTATGCCCTTGCACTGACTGTTAAGGCCTGTGGAGAGCTGGAGTTTGAGCAAGAAGGTTTGGAGGAAGTGACTGTGGTGGAATTCCTAGGAGCAGGTGTGGAGGATTCCCTGGTCCTGAATGGGGTAACTGTGCCCCTGAAGGACCAGGTGCGCAGCCTGGGAGTCATTTTGGACTCACAGCTGTCCATGGACGCACAGGTCAAATCTGTATCCAGGGCAGCTGTTTACCAGCTCCATCTGGTACGTAGGCTGAGACCCTATCTGCCTGCAGACTGTCTCGCCAGAGTGGTGCATGCTCTGGTTATCTCCCGCTTGGACTACTGCAATGCGCTCTACGTGGGGCTACCTTTGAAGGTGACCTGGAAACTACAACTAATCCAGAATGCGGCAGCTAGACTGGTGACTGGGAGCGGCTGCCGAGACCATATAACACCGGTCTTGAAAGACCTACATTGGCTCCCAGTACGTTTCCGAGCACAATTCAAAGTGTTGGTGCTGACCTTTAAAGCCCTAAACGGCCTCGGTCCAGTATATCTGAAGGAGCGTCTCCTCCCCCATCGTTCTGCCCGGACACTGAGGTCCAGTTCCAAGGGCCTTCTGGCGGTTCCCTCACTGCGAGAGGCCAAGTTACAGGGAACCAGGCAGAGGGCCTTCTCGGTAGTGGCGCCCGCCCTGTGGAACGCCCTCCCATCAGATGTCAAAGCGATAAACAACTACCTGACATTCAGAAGACATCTGAAGGCAGCCCTGTTCAGGGAAGTTTTTAATATGTGACATTTTTGTGTATTTTTCATCTTTGTTGGAAGCCGCCCAGAGTGGCTGGGGAAACCCAGCCAGATGGGCAGGGTACAAATAATAAATTATTATTATTAATTATTATATTCTTCATCTGGTAAGTGTTGCTGGGTGATTAAAGGGGTTTTCAAGGGTTTCCAGATATTTAGAAGGTGTTTGCAGGCTTTTCTAACGGTGTTTCAAATATACACAATTTCATTCCAATGTGCCGTGCCTCAAAACAAAACTGCCACATATCGTACTTTTCCGTGTACAGTGGTACCTAGGGTTACAGATGCTTAAGGTTACAGATGCTTAAGGTACAGACTCCACTAACCCAGAAATAGTACCTCAGGTTAAGAACTTTGCTTCAGGATGAGAACAGAAGTGCAGCGGCGGCGTGAGGGCAGCGGGAGGCCCCATTAGCTAAAGTGGTACCTCAGGTTAAGAACAGTTTCAGGTTAAGAACGGAATTAAGTTCTTAACCCAAGGTACCACTGTATAAGACAAGGGGTTTTTATTTTAAAATTATGTTAAAAATTGGGGGTCATCGTATACACGGAAGGGGGGACGTGGGATTGGTTGCTGCCGCAAGGCGGAGATTGTCAGTGGCTATTGGGTGTGTTATTGGTGGCTGCGGCAAGGGCTTGTGTTGATTGGCTGTCGCTGCGGCAATTGGGCGGGTGATTGGCGGCTTTGGCGACACGTGCGAGTGGCATCGTAGATCAGGCGGGTGAGCGATTTTCGGCAATCCCCCCTTAAAAAGCTCCACAACTCTGGGCCATCCCTCCATTTTCTTAATTTGGGGTCCCCAAACCTTATACACGGGGGCGTCTTATACACAGGGAAATACGGTAAATGGGGAGTTGCCTGAACTTTGCACATTATAATTATTTTTTGGTACTATATGGCATGTGAACAGCTTTCTGCCTGGGACTCTATCCTGAATGAGAATGTGCAGCTTCTAACCCGTACCCCTGAGTGAGCTGGTCTCCAAACTAGTTTCCCCCTGTGCTGTTCAATGCAGTTTCTTGTGTCCTAGCAAGGTTCTCAGGCACGCTTTCAACAGCTCCTCCCCTCTCCCTCAGACGTGGGCTCTGTATAGAGAGAACATTAACTACACCTCTTTATTATTGAGTATAAATTTATTGAAGGGGGCCCTCCTTTTTTTCCGCAGCTTCTCCTCACCTTCTCGGAAAAGTAAACATTTAATTTTTTTTTGGTTGTTGTTAATAGATTTAATGTTCATTTGTCGGTCGCCTAGGGGCAGGAACGCGTGACATTTCAAATAATTGTTGTTTCGAGGGTATCCTCTGGAGGAAAATGCTGCAAAAGTGTAGAGAAGATTTAAGTAAATTACTGTGTCAGCTTCTATTTATTCCCTACATGATCGCCAGAGGCAGGCCTGCGAGAGGGCCATTAGAGGGCTCGCCATAAAACAGGGAGGCAGAATTTCAAAAGCCAGAATGCCATTATGGGAAAGTTAGTGTGTAACATGTTAAATTATTCCCCAAAGTGGTGGGGAAGAGGGGGGGAAGATGCAGAGGCAAGGAGGAACAGTTGAATTCGAGAATGCCCGTGTGGGTGTGTGGGTGTGGGTGTGGGTGTGTGTGTGTGAGAGAGAGAGAGAGCGCCTTTGTGTGTAGGTTTGTGTCACATGGAGAAACAGGACTGGTCCCGTGATAATATGTTGGGTGTCACTGGGAGAGTGCTTGGGGGGGGGGGTTACACGTCTTAGGGGTGAGAATTGCAGAGCCATGGATAAAATCCCCTTCTCTCTGTGCTGGGAGCAGCAGGGTGGAGGCAGCTTGCTGTGTGTTTAGACAGCCACCACGGGGAGCAGTTTCAAGGGGTCTCCGTGAAACGTCTGCATCCTGTGGCCTTCACTTGAGGCAAGGTGAAGCCTGTGCAACAGTAACGGTAGACCAACCCAGAGCTATAGTACATCAGTGCGGAGAGATGGTGTCATCAGTTGCTGTTAACAAGCCAGGGCTTCTCCCAATTACCAATTACCAACACCAGCACTCAGCCAGAGTGATCTCTTTCCTCCTTCATGTAAGGTGGTAGCAGTGGCAGCAGCTACCAGCCCATCATCATCATCATCATTATTATTATTATTATTATTATTATTATTATTATTATTATTATATTTTACCATTATGCTATAGTGGTCCCCTGCCAGTTGCATAGCCAGCTTCTTGCATCATTCCCATTTTCCTATTGCATCTTTGTCCAAAATTAACTACTGTCCCTCTCCTGCTTCCAAGAACCTGCCTCCTTTTAAAATCCACACCAGATCTTCCTTTCTTGCATGAACATTGTCATGTGTCGATCTTGCAATCTCTTGCATCCCTTTTGCCATAGCCGGGATGAGCTCCACCCACTCACCACACTTCCCCTTTGGTAGCACTGATGGAGGGGGAAATCCACAAGGATAATATCTTTTTGATGACCCACTGAAATATCACTAAGTAATGCACCAGTGTTTGAGTTTCTGTCAGGGAACTGCCATCAGTGCCAGAGGGAGAGAGCAAGCTCCAGAGGGATTGCAGAGAGCGTCCCGGGATTGGGAGAGGCAGCCCATCTTCTGGGGAAGAGAATCAGCGTAGCACCAGTGGAGAAGGGGGGCAGATGGGGGAAGTGGCGAGGCAGTCCCATGACTCCTTGCCTGGGACCAGCGGGGAGAGTAGGGGTCCTCCGTTGCCCACGCCCTCCTTGCGCAGAAGGCTTTCGCGCAGAGAGAGTAGGAGGAGACTAGGTGTCAAAGAGCTTCTTTGCTGAAAGAAGTTTAAGAAACACCCACTGACGGATTCTGCCAGCGATTCAGTCAGCCACGGGTGAGTGGCTGTCCGGACAGAAAAGGTTCACTTAGGCAACCCAGCCAGGTGTTTGCACCCAGCTGGGGAGATAAGCACCGGCTTACGCACGAGCAACCCCTAGAACCATTACAGTTTCCAAGGTCTCTTATTTGGACTGGATGTCAAGAAAAACAAACAAAATCGATTTAAAAAGGAAGGGGAGAATCTAAAGCTCGTGTTATGGGAAAGCCCTCAAATCAGCCATTTTTAACAAACCTTGAGTTGGGGAGGTGTTCTGCAGATTTTGTCGATATACTGAGCACCATTAACAAAATGGTTTGCAGGTTGCCTCAAGGACTGCTGGCAGCAAGGCTGCAAATGGATCGCCGAAATACCACAACAGTGTGTTTTTTTAAAAAAATTATTATTTAGCTGGTTTTCTCTCAAAGGGGTAAATCTAGATTAAATTTGTGGAAGGGGCAAAGGCTGTTACTTTGATTCATTTTTTAACATCCACTACATACATACAGCAGGGACGCGGGTGGCGCTGTGGGTAAAACCTCAGTGCCTAGGACTTGCCGATCGTATGGTCGGCGGTTCGAATCCCCGCGGCGGGGTGAGCTCCCGTCTTTCGGTCCCAGCTCCTGCCCACCTAGCAGTTCGAAAGCACCCCTAAGTGCAAGTAGATAAATAGGGACCGCTTTATAGCAGGAAGGTAAACGGCGTTTCCATGTGCTGCGCTGGTGCTGGCTTGCCAGAGCAGCTTCGTCACGCTGGCCACGTGACCCGGAAGTGTCTGCGGACAGCGCTGGCTCCCGGCCTCTTAAGTGAGATGAGCGCACAACCCTAGAGTCGGACACGACTGGCCCATACGGGCAGGGGTACCTTTACCTTTACCTTTTACATACATACAGCACAGATCCCACATTAACTCCTGCCTTGAGACACCCAAAGAAACCATGTTTATTTCCACTGTTTACTTTTTTAAAGAAAACGGTTATTACCCTACAGTTACTCAACCTGTCTCCTGTCCTCACCAGATCCTCCTTCTTTCCCCCCTGCTGCTTTAAATGGCCTCCACGTGGGTCAGTTTCTTGCCTCCCCCTTCCTCCTCCTCTGTTATTGTAATTTATTTACATCATGCAAAACAATCCAGCCCCCCAAAGTCTTGCTTATCCCAGAGATCAACTTCCATTTTTGCAAGCATCACTCCTTATTTGCTTCCAATATGGCTTGATTTGTCCTCAAGCCCTTTTCTGATGCAAGAATGATTGTGGACTGGGCAAGATTGGCGAGTTATTTCCAGTCTTGAAGGACCAAGAGGTCTCTCCGCTCTAGGCCGTCCTACTGCAAAGAATTCCATATGGATGGTCAATGGTAAACAGCAGGAGTTGAGGTGGGTTTTAAAAATAAATGAACGAATGGACGAACGAATGAAATAATAATTCTAATGAATCACGAAGACCTCCGGGTAGTTAAATCATTGCTTGTTCCCTCGACCTCCTCAATATTTCTTTGCTAATAGACTTCGGGTTTAATTGAAGGATCTTCTCTGGACTCTGCCTGCCATACCATTCTCCCTCTCTTTAACCCCTCCAATCCATTAAGGGTCTTCATTAGTTTGAGCACCAGCCAGCCAACCAACCGTCAAAGGTCAAACACAGTCACCTGTCACAACATGGCAGTAAAACTCCTAATTGTATGGGAACAAATGAGATAAAGAGATGGTACTATTATCCTATCTGATTTATTTTGTTTCCAAAGAGTAATTTAAGTCTAATTTATTTCTGGAGCTCCTCATTGTGTATGTGCACAAGGTACCTGGAAGGCATACCTTAAAAAACACACAAACACACACCTGACAACCAGATGGCTAACTTTTAAATTGGGTAGGAGTCATGGGGAATTGTTGGCAGTTCTTGCCCTATCCTAAAATAAAACTCAGAATGCCCCCAACAAAATCCGCGTCTTCTGAGTCTACAGTTCTTCTTTTTCTCTGAAACGCAGGAAGAACTATATGGGTATTTGTTTATCCTGCACCTTCCCACCCCAGACCAGACGGCTGCCTTTCTTCTGACGACCAGCCTCTGTAGCAAAGGGCAAGCGAGTCAATTTGGTGCATGTCAGAGCCATTACATATTTCAAGGCAATTCTATAAGGGTTATTATATATGTTAATGTATCAGTTTCATAGATTTTGTATGCACTATGAAAAAATGGCCCCTGTGCCCTCTAGTGGACGGAATTTTTTAAAAACAGTTTTAAAGACACTAATGTCAACATGGGAGTGGCTCTGTAGGGCAAAGATGAGACAGTGGAAAAATAATATCTGTGGAAAATAAATGCTGAAAACATTCTTGTTTAGACAAACCTACCCAGGTGCTTTGAAAGTTGAGGTAATTTTAATCTGTTTCAGTATTTTAACTTTTGCATGTTTTATTGTTGTATTTTTTGTGATTTCATTGTTATATCTTTTTGTAGAACACTCTGAGGGTTGCTGTTGTTTTGTTATTATTATGAAATAAAAAATAAATACGTGTGTGTGTGTGGTGTGTGTCAGTTATAATTACATACCAGTTATTATCTAAGCAATAATGGGCTGGTTGCATATCAATATGGTGTAGTAATATTTATGCATAGTAATCTCTGCATTTGTCAGGAGCAGGTGAGCAGTACAACACCTGGTGTCAGTGAAACGAACTCTTTCTTCAAAGAAACCAAAACAGCTCAGGCCTAGTGATCACAGCAACACTTCCCAGTAGGTCTTGCCCCAATGAGGCAGTTGTGAGGACTGACAGGCCCCTCATTCCCACCGTTCTCTAAGTCTCCTTCTCCCCAACTTCCTTCCCAAGCAATCTGAGTCTCCACCATCTTGCCTGTCTTTGCTCCTCCCTCTTCCAATTTCTTCTGGTTCTGGGAGACCAGTGGAGAGGGGAACTGGTCCCTGGATTCTTCAGCAGCCTGCCTCGCCTCTGTCTCCTCTCCATAGCTGTCAACTTACAGATTTGAAAATAAGGGACCAGCAGCCTCGAAAATAAGGGAACAGCAGCCAAAATAAGGGATTTTCAGAGCACAGCTATGTTCAACTTCTGAGCCCCTCTGAGCCAAAGGCAGAAAGCCCAGCCAGCAGCCAAACAACGCCTCAAGTGGTGGTTCCCACAGCGCAGCAACCCAGCAAAGGGGATGCAGCAAGGAAAACCACCGTCACCTCTCTGCTGGGAAGTGCTGAGCAAAGGCAAGTCCCTAGGCAACGCGGCCAATTTGATCGGCATAAGGCATGCAAGCTCCACCCTCCAGTTTTTCTTAGACTGCTTATTGGGTGAGCAACACAGCCAAGCAACACAGTTGGAGCCTCCGTCCTCCCTGGCCGGGAGGGAGGGAGAGGAGCTGCTTCCTTTGAAACCCGGGAAATTTAAGGGACATCTTCAATAAGGGACAGCAGCAGGACACAGCACTGGGATAAGGGACTTTCCCGCCAAATAAGGGACGGTTGACAGCTATGCTCCTCTCCTGCCTCTGAGTCTAAACCACTGTCTGCCACAGCCTCCTCCTGCTCACTACACCCTGTTACTTCTTCAGCTTCTGTCACCTCCTCCTCCCAATCTGCTCCCTCTTCTCCCTCTGACCATTCCTTGTTGTCCCACCACCAATCCCCTGGCTTTGAGCCTTTTCCCCCTATGGGGGAATCCGCAACTGGTGCCTCACACCATTTCCTCTGCATCCAGCCAGACTGTGACATTGTTATATAATTAATTTTAGAACCTCTTCTTACTATGGGCTGGAGCAACTTTCAGTCGAGTGTTCCTCTAGCAATACTTTAGTGGAGTTCTGCTAATTCGTGCAGAGAATGAGAATTTCTCGACATTTTTTCCTCTTCCGTTTTAGGCAGCAAGTCAGAAGCGCTAAACCTGCTCCTTTAGATAGAGTTCAAAGACCTTTCCAGGTAGATCAGCAAAGAAGCTTTTGGAGGTTCACTGACTGTTGATACCCCTGTGGGCAGAGTGGACTGGGGCAGCACCTTGGAACTGGACTTCCAGCCGCTGCCACTTACTGAGATGAGACATGGGTGGGGCAGGTTGGCAGAAGAAGAAGAAGAGTTTGGATTTGATATCCCACCTTTCACTCCCTTTAAGGAGTCTCAAAGCGGCTAACATTCTCCTTTCCCTTTCTCCCCCACAAGAAACACTCTGTGAGGTGAGTGGGGCTGAGAGACTTCAGAGAAGTGTGACTAGCCCAGGGTCAGCCAGCAGCTGCATGTGGAGGAGCGGAGACGCGAACCCGGTTCCCCAGATTACGAGACTACTGCTCTTAACCACTACACCACACTGGCTCTCCTGGTATCCTTCTTGTGGGTTTCTTACAGGTTGGCCACTATGAGAACAGGTTGCTGGACTAGATAGACCATTGAGCTGATCCAGCAGGCCAGTGTGGTGTAGTGGTTAGGAGCGGTAGACTTGTAATCTGGTGAACCGGGTTTGCATCTCTGCTCCTCCACATGCAGCTACTGGGTGCATAGCTGTCAACGATTCCCTTTTTTGAAGGGAAATTCCCTTCTCCTGAATAGGATTCCTCGCAAGAAAAGGGAAAAGTTGACCGCTATGGCTGGGTGACCTTGGGCTAGTCACACTTCCTTGAAGTCTCTCAGCCCCACCCACCTCACAGAGTGTTTGTTGTGGGAGGGAAGGGAAAGGAGAATGTTAGCCACTTTGAGACCCCTTAGGGTAGTGATAAAGTGGGATATCAAATCCGAACTCCTCTTCTTCATCATCAGGCTGCTTTTATGTTCTCATGACTACCTCAGAGGGAAGCAAAGCTAGTCAGTCTAAGGCTGGGGACTGACAAATGTTTTAACACACATACCCAGTGAATGGATAACATTCTAATTCCTAACTGGATTGAACTTGGAAGCTTGTGCATGAGAAGCAGATGCTCTTCTAGTCAGATTTGGCCTATTTCACAATCATGCAGATACTTCACGGTCCTACTATGATTGCATTTCATGCTACTTATGCATCAAATTGTTCCTCTGTTGTTCAGACTTCATCCTTTCTGGTTGAAATGCATAGCAAAGGTTGCAACTGCCAGAGGTGATGCAGACTCTAGAATCTAGGCAGCCAGGCAGAGTCATAAACCATAGGTGAGTGTGACCACAAACTCTGCAATTGGTGCTAAACCAGAAAATACGTTGAATTTCAACTCTTGGCTTTGGTGAAATGAGATATCTCATTAGAACGAATAGATAGCAGCAGGAGATTGCTGGAGCAGACTGTGCTCTGGACTTGGTGGTGCAAAATGGCCTCACAATTACTCTCTTTTCTGCAGAAGGGAACCTCTCATCACCCCAGTTTTCTCTAGTTCTAAGAAGGGCACTCACTGGCACCCCACTTCATTACGTGTGTTGTCCAAATCACAAGCAGAGAAAAATAAAGACTCTGTAGATTTTGTACAGTGTAGAGCAATTGTTCCAGATGACTTGAGCATGGAAACCAAGGGAAAGATAACCCTCAGGCACATACCCATGGGTCATTAGCCAGTCAAACCTAAATTCCATTTGACACCAAAAGAGCAATCAGTCACACGCTGAAAGTGAGCAAAACAAGCCTCTTGATTCATTGCCAATAAATGGCTATTTCCTGGCATATACCATCTTTCTGTCCTTATTTTTGGCACTGAGATCTCCTTGTCTTCACAGGCTTTTCAGATGCAAAATGCAGAGAAAAGGCTAGATACCCACCTGCTTTTGAAATTTTTGTCCTTGGTGCCAGTTTGCTACCTGGCCAAGTTTCAGGTTTTATTGATGATGTATAAAGCTCTCACCAATTTAGGTAAAGGTAAAGGGACCCCTGACCATTAGGTCCAGTCGTGACCGACTGTGGGGTTGCGGCGCTCATCTCACTTTATTGGCCAAAGGAGCCAGCGTACAGCTTCCGGGTCATGTGGCCAGCATGGCTAAGCCGCTTCTGGCGAACCAGAGCCAGAACGCCGTTTACCTTCCCACCAGAGTGGTACCTATTTATCTACTTGCACTTTGACGTGCTTTCGAACTGCTAGGTTGGCAGGAGCAGGGACTGAGCAACGGGAGCTCACCCTGTTGCGGGGATTCGAACCACTGACCTTCTGATCAGTAAGTCCTAGGCTCTGTGGTTTAACCCACAGCGCCACCCGTGTCCCCTCACCAACTTAGGGAGAAGTGCCTCCTGCCATAATGGACCTACCTGGTCACTGAGATGCGTGAGTGAGACCCTTCTGGTGCTACCACACCTTGCAGGTTGCCCATCTGGCAGTAACCAATGAGTGGGATTTCTCTTTCATGCCACCCGCCCTATGGAATCTCCTCCCCAAGATCAGCACCAAAGGTAAAGTCCTTCCTCTGCTTCTTGAAAACCTACTGAAAACCTACTCTTCAAGGTCTATTATGACTTGCTCCACCTCAGCTAGTTATGGGTACTGCTGCATTTATTGTATTGGTTTCAATGTGCTTGTATTTTAGTTGGCTGTGAACTGCCTTAGAGAGGTATTCAACAAAACTGCCCAATCAGGGAAGGGATTTCTGCTTGCACAACAGGACTTTCTCCCCTCTCCTACCCCAATGTGTGCCCTGTGCCCTCCCAAATCTGCTGTGGAGGGATGTATTGGGGGGGGGACAACAGATTGGGGGCCCGGGGTAGAGAAGGGGGGGAGTTCTGTTGCACAAGCAGAAATCCTTGCATTGTCAGAACTAATTACTTGGTGTTATGTTGAACACAACCTTATATATTTTTAGATCATGGGTGGTGTGTGTGTGTGTGTATATATACACCATATTTTTCCATGTATAACACACAAACACACATGTATAAGACAACCCCTATTTTTTTGGACCGCAGCAAAGAAAATAGGGGGGGGGGGAGGAATTGCCAAAAGTTGTTGAGCTTGGTTTTTTGAGGAGTCACCACCACCAATCGCTCTACAGCCTGCCCGCCAGCAATCGCCCGCCCCACCTCGGCCATCCGTATATAAGACGACCCGGAACGTTTGCCAATTATTTCTAAGGAAAACATATAATATTTTACAAAGAATAATACAGTGTGTGTGTGTGTGTGTGTGTGTGTGTATCCCTGTGGTACCCCACTCATCACTTTTTCCCAGGATGTTGAGGAACCTTTGAACAGTCTTTGGATTCCATCAATCAGCTTCTCCACAATAATTTCATGGGGACTTTGTAAAAAAGAAACAAAAAAACATAGCTGAAATCAAGATACACTATGTCCACAGCATCCCCCTGATCCACCAAACTTGTAACTCTATCAAAAAAGAAAATAAGATTTGCCTGGCATGACTTGTTTTTGAGAAACCCATGCTGGGTCTTAGTAAACACAGCATCCTTTCCTAAGTGCTCGCAGATTGACCATTTAATTATCTGTTTAAGGATCTTTCCTAGTAGTGACGTCAAGCTGACTGGTCAGTAGTTACTTGGGTCTTCTCCCCCCCCCCCCTTTTTGAAGATGGGGCAACATTTGGCCTCTTTCAGTCTGCAGGGACCTCATCTGTTCTCCAAGAATTCCCGAAGATTATAGACAGAGGCTCTGAAATTATATCTGCAAGCTCCTTTATTACCATTGAGTGTAGCTCAACAGGCCCTGGAGATCTGAATTAATTCAAAGTCGCAAGGTGCTCTCTTACCACTTCTTTTCCTTTTACATATTTGTAATATATAAAGTTATTTTTTTAAAAAAAACAACAACACTAAACCATGTATATAGCTTCATTATGAATTTGTAATATACAAACTGAACATATTAAATGTGTAATAAATAAATAAAACCATGCGCACTGTCTTTCAATACTGTCTGTATTGTGTTATTAAAATCTTGAGAATCCTCTAGAAATATCACATAAGAAAAGGCTACTCCTATTACTTCCATAAAATATATTCCGACTTATCACTTTACTGAACAATTCAAGCAAGAAGAAAAAATGGGAGAGAGAGAGAGAGAGAGAAGAAAAAGGAAATGGTGAGTTCTCTAACTGTTGCTGTTGGATAATTTATTGCAAACTGTCCACTGCCCAACACCTTTTGACAGAATGTCTTCCTCAGGGGCAATAGCTGTGAGTTCTCCTGTTTCAGAAATGTACTTCCTCCAAGTTCTAGTTCCCGGAACATGTTTTTCAGAGACTATGACCTGGTTCTGATGTAACACCGGCCTCAGGCTCTTCTTCCCCACTGAATACGAAGGGAGGCAACTGAAAGCTTCCCGTCCTGATTAGCAACTATTCAAACCATAGTTGTTGTTTTTTAACAGGTCAGAAACTGTCTGGCTTGTTAACAACTAGTGTTTGGAGCACCCCACCATTTGTGAAGTTCAGATGAAGCAATAATCTGTGTTACAAGGCAGTGGAGGAGGAAGTGTGTCAGTTCATTCATGTAATTAAAAAAGGGTTTGTTGCTAAGTCTAAGCCTTACTTGTGTCAGCTTAGCCATGTAGGGGTTTTTGTAATAATAATATTTATATATATATATATATATATATATATATATATATATATATATCCACCCAGCATCCATTTGCAGCTTTCCTTTTGGGGTGGTGGTGAGTGTTTCCTTGCTTTTAAATTTTCTTATGCACTGAACAAGTCACCACTGTTGTCTTCACTTTGCTGCCTGGGGCTGATGGGAGTTGTAGTCCAAAATATCTGGAGGGCATTGAGCAAGCGAAGGCAGTCTTAGATTCCTGGTGCTACCGATTTAAGATCCTCCACAAGAACATCAACGGGCATAATATTAAAGGATGAAACGAAAAATGTTTTTGTACTGAGTTATGAAAAGGTACTTTAGTACGGTGGTACCTCGGGTTACATACGCTTCAGGTTACATATGCTTCAGGTTACAGACTCCACTAACCCAGAAATAGTACCTCGGGTTAAGAACTTTGCTGAGAGCCAGTGTGGTGTAGTGGTTAAGAGCGGTAGTCTCGTAATCTGGGGAACCGGGTTCGCGTCTCCGCTCCTCCACATGCAGCTGCTGGGTGACCTTGGGCTAGTCACACTTCTTTGAAGTCTCTCAGCCCCACTCACCTCACAGAGTGTTTGTTGTGGGGGAGAAAGGGAAAGGAGAATGTTAGCCGCTTTGATACCCCTTAAAGGGAGTGAAAGGCGGAATATCAAATCCAAACTCTTCTTCTTCTTCAGGATGAGAACAGAAATCGTGCTCCAGCAGCACGGCAGCAGCAGCAGGAGGAGGAGGCCCCATTAGCTAAAGTAGTGCTTCAGGTTAAGAACAGTTTCAGGTTAAGTAAGGACCTCCGGAACAAATTAAGTACTTAACCCGAGGTACCACTGTAGTAGCAAACCATTCAGCACCATGGACAGGGAATATGCAGTCAGCTAAGAGAAGCATTGGTGCTGGAGGAGACTCTTGAGAGTCTAATGGACTGCAAGAAGATCAAACCTATCCATTCTGAAGGAAATCAGCCCTGAGTGCTCACTGGAAGCACAGATCCTGAAGCTGAGACTCCAATACTTTGGCCACCTCATGAGAAGGGAAGACTCCCTGGAAAAGACCCTGATGTTGGGAAAGATGGAGGGCACAAGGAGAAGGGGACGACAGAGGACGAGATGGTTGGATAGTGTTCTCGAAGCTACCAGCATGAGTTTAACTAAACTGCGGGAGGCAGTGGAAGACAGGAGTGCCTAGCATCCTCTGGTCCATGGGGTCACGAAGAGTTGGAAACGACTCAATGACTAAACAACAACAACAATACCAATAAAATGATGGGCTGGTTCGTTGGTTGGTTGGTTGATGAAACACTGGTGCAATAGGAAAGAATTATAGGAGCAACTTCAGGAATAGCATCCTGAACCATTATTGTAAACCTGTGATGTATGGATGGAGGGTGGTATAGAAATTTAATAAATAATAACAAATAACACCAGTAGTGATTGTGGAAGAAAAATGGTTACTGTAGAAATTACCATAAGATTTTATTAGCAACAGAAATAACTACAGGCACATATGATTACACTTGTTTTTCGTGATTTTATTCCCACAAGTCCCTTCATAGTAGTTTATTCTTTGAAGAAGATCTGACACTGCAAAGGTTGTTTGCGCACACACACCAATATGATTGGGTTAAGGGCATTTTTGCCACCTTCAAGGTCTCTAGTCCTGAAACAAGTGACATTCCCAGCTGCCTGTCAGGATTCATACCAGAGCTCCTTGCCGTATGAGTTACTTTTTAAAGGTGACATCTGCCGGGTTTTAATTCTGTCTAACCCCTTAAATAATCTTTCACCCTTCCATTGACTGAGTAGCTGGAGTTGGCTCTTTGTAATTAATGGGGTCTAGTAAGTCATAAAAACGGACTGTGCTCATTGGAAGTGAGGCGGTGCTAAGGGAGGAAGTAAGAACTGGAAAGGGAAGGGTTTTTTTCTAGGAGAGGGGGATAGGGAAGTTTTGAGCGAGGATGTAGGATAAAGGACTAATGGACTACTCGGTTTCTTTAAGGGAGAGAACTAGGATAGTAACTGGAAGCATTGAAGGAAGATGAGACAGTAAGTCAGTGAACAGGGATGGGGTGGGAGTTAGCTGCTTTGGTTTTTATGATTAAAATATTCAACATCTCTCATATCTTGCTTTCCCAACTGATCCACAGCGATCCTGTTCTCTGGCAGAATCAAGGATCCCTTTGGAATTGCCCCCTCTTCTGGCCAGCAATAGGGGCAGGGGGCTGGATTTATGCTTTAAAAAACCCCAACAGCCTCTACCCCCTCCCTCAGCAATGGACAGATATTGCATCTCAGTTGTCTAATGTAGAGAGCCTAAGTTTGCCTGCTCTCCTCTAAGTGAAAGCCCTGGATTCTCCCATCCATATATCAATGTGACAACCAGGGTGGTTGGAATAAAGGTTTCTGGTTCTTTTGCATCTTTGTCTCAAGGTCTTCGGTACATAAGAAGAATACTGAATGGGAAAGAGAGTGTTGTTTGTGTCATTTCCTGCAATGTATGAAATTGTCCCCGCGTGTCCAAAGGGTGTAACAGTTCCCCAGATGAAAAGGTCTCTATTACCTGACCGCTCTTAGCGAGCAACTGTGTTGAAATTGTCAGGTCTGGTTGTCCGCTGTTCTCTACCATCATATCCTGAATCATCATCATCAGTGCAAGACACACACACACAAAAACCTTGTCTGTATGGCAGACACAGAACAGGGAGTCACCTATGCTCTCCTCAAACCTTGACCCAAAGTTTTTATTCAGTCCACTGTCTTTTCAACAGAGCTGAACCTTTTAATTCCTTCCCACACAATTGTTCTGCAAATTTATACAGTGGTAGAGTCGGTCACAACTGGTCAGGGGTCCCTTTACCTTTACCTTTTACCTCAGGTTAAGAACTTAATTCGTTCTGGAGATCCGTTCTTAACCTGAAACTGTTCTTAACATGAGGTGCCACTTTAGCTAATGGGGCCTCCCGCTGCCGCCCCGCGGTTTCTGTTCTCATCCTGAAGCAAAGTTCTTAACCCGAGGTATTATTTCTGGGTTAGCAGCGTCTGTAAACTGAAGCATCTGTAACCTGAAGCGTCTGTAACCTGAGGTACCACTGTAAATATATTCCCACACACACACATCTCCCTTACAGTTGCTGAGGTTCCCAACACCGCCCCAAATGTCTGTTCAAAATTACGCTTTGGGAATGGTTCCATTTTTGTTTGTCTGTTCCTATTTATTTATTGGTAGCAGCAGTGCCGGTGGAGTGGGAATCAAATTGAAGAGTGTGGCTTCCTGTGGCAGAACCAACATGTGAAATTTAAAATATCACCTCAAGTCACTAATCCTGGCTGTGAGCAAACGATTAGCAGGAAACAAGGGCAAATAGGACCGCTGATTTAATTGTGTGACAACGATACAGCCGGCAGTGTGTGTGTGTGTGTGTGTAGGGGGAGAAGCAGGGAATGATGGGGTCAAAACAGTTTGTAAAAGTCTGCTTCACAAAAGCTGTTGTCCCCCTTGGGGCGGAATGAGATTATTATGGCTCAGTGTCTATCAAACAAAAGGAGAGAAAGAGGCCCGTGGCGGTAAGAGGGCTTTGCGGTAGGAAGTGCCCTTCTCATTCGCCTCAGCAACCAGGAGCCTGCCAAAGAATTCCTGTCAAGGTTTGCTGGCTTTGTGGCTCTGCCGCCGTGGCTGCGTGGTGGACTGCAGTAACCCGACCATTGTCGGTGGGATTCAAAGGGAGCGGCAGAGAAATCATTTGAAGGGGCGGATTGAAGAGCTTAAGAGGGCTTGTTAGCTGAATATCAAAGTTATTGTGCAGGCCCTCAGTTGTGCCATTTCTGATTTTCCTAAGCGCACAAGGAGGAGGCACATTAAAGCCTCACGTCATATGTCCCAATAAACATGCATAGAGGAATGTAGTCTACATTCATAGGCAGGCAAACAAGCAGGCATAAACACATTTCGGGGTGTATCGCCACACAAACACTTCCAGGAAAACACGTATACACAGGCAAAAAAGATTAGTGAGCTAAACTGCATGTTGGTTAAAATCTACCTTCTAACCCTTCACATTTCAAATTCACATGTAGCAATCCGAATATTGTATTGTGAACGTTGCATTCAGAAATAAACTTAAAAGATGGGAAGAAAAGGTATGGGGATAGTTTGGGGCCATGTTTCAGTTTGGGGCTTATGTGTCTCTGTGGAAAATACCAAACGCTGGTGACAAGGCATTTCACAAAAACCTTCTTTTCGAAATTCAGGACACCAGCACTTTACTATTCAACATCAGAACTGTCAACTTTTAGCAGATTTCAGATCTTGTCAAAACTCCATTTGAGTTCATTATTGTCACGTACAGGGTTGCTGTTTTGTGGACATTTCCACTAGGACTTGACATCTCTTTTCCAAATAGTTGCAGGCGGTTCGAAATCTCGCACTGTGTATGCTTAGCTATGAGGTCAGAATAACCGCTAGGCTAAATTTTTGCTCTTATTAATGGTAAATTCTTCAGTCGTTGTGTTGCCTAGACACTATGTTTGGAAAAATATTTTCAGGAACCCCTCAAAATCTGCTGTTCTGTTTTATAGCCCTGTCTTCTTTGGTATCACTGTTGTATAGTATTTAGGTAAAGAATTAGGGTTGTGGTTTTATGGAATGTGTGTGTTCAATTCTTTTTCCTATACCATTTTCCTTATCTGAATTGCACCTTCCCAAAGAGACTATTTGCCCCATGGAGGGAAGACATATGTGTATGGTACCTAGAACATATTCTTCCCCCTACTGTAGCCTTGGGGAGAGGCGCAGAGTTCTTTGCAACATTGTGGGGGCTCATCATGTGTATGTGATGTGTTGGGAGGAGGCCACAGGACCCCACAAGGCCCTCTGCCACCAGAGGGAGGCCCTCCGACTCCATAGGTAGATGCAACGGGGCCCTCCGCCGCTGTGGGGAGGCCCAACCAGGCCCTCCACATCCATGGGGTTGCTTGGCAAGGTCCTCCACAGCCACAGGGAGACCTGGCTGAGGGAGGAGCAGGAAGATCGTTCTGTCAATCTGGCAGAAATCCGGTGGAAATGCTCTGGTTATCTCTCGCTTGGACTACTGCAATGTGCTTTATGTGGGGCTACCTTTGAAGGCACACATTCATTTAGTGTGACCCGGTGACCCGGAAACTACAACTAATCCAGAATGCCGCAGCTAGACTGGTGACTGGGAGCGGCTGCCAAGACCATATAACACCGGTCTTGAAAGACCTACACTGGCTCCCAGTACATTTCCGAGCACAATTCAAAGTGTTGGTGATGACCTTTAAAGCCCTAAACGGTCTTGGTCCAGTATACCTGAAGGAGCATTTCCACCTCCATCGTTCTGCCTGGACACTGAGGTCCAGCGCCGAGGGCCTTCTGGCGGTTCCCTCGCTGCGAGAAGCCAGGTTACAGGGAACCAGACAGAGGGCCTTCTCAGTAGTGGCACCCGCCCTGTGGAACACCCTCCCACCAGATGTCAAAGAGAACAACAACTACCAGACTTTTAGAAGACATCTAAAGGCAGCCCTGTTTAGGGAAGCTTTTAATGTTTAATAGGTTATTGTATTTTAGTGTTTTGTTGGAAGGCGCCCAGAGTGGCTGGGGAAACCCAGCCAGATGGGTGGGGTATAAATATTTATTTATTTATTTATTTATTTATTTATTTATTTATTTACTGTTTGCAACAGTGCAACACTGACTTCCACCCATAACAACAAATCTCTGACTGAACAGCAGCAGCAATCAAGTCTCATTTCCTCCAAATGCCTAAGGGCCATCCAGATGTTGTTGGATGCTAATCCAGCCAATGTAGCCAATGATTAGGAGTTGGCATCCAGAAACATCTAGAGCAGGCATCCCCAACCTGTGGCCCCCCAGATGTTTTGGACTACAATTCCCATCATCCCTGACCACTGGTCCTGTTAGCTAGGGATGATGGGAGTTGTAGGCTAAAACATCTTGAGGGCCGCAGGTTGGGGATGCCTGATCTAGAGAGTCAAAGGTTCCCCACCTATGGTCATAACAAATCAATTCCAGCTACAGAGGGATGTTTAGGGTAGTTTTTAACTTTTGAAGTTTTATTTTGTTTTTAGTGTTCTGTTGGTAGCTGCCCAGAGTGGCTGGGGAAACCCAGCCAGATGGGTGGGGTATAAATAATAATATAATTACTGTATTATTATTATTATTATTATTAGACCAGTTGTTCCTTTGTAGGAAGGGAGCACCACATACAGGGAGTTGCCACTGAAAAGGCCCTTTCATGGGTTCCCATCCTACATACCTCCTATGGTTACTTGACCTGCTGATGTTATAGCAAGGGTAGGTTAGTATGGAAGGAAATGTTCTTTGTTGAACAAAGGAGGGCAGGCAGTGGAGTTCCATCTCAAGTTCCACACAAGACGTGTGCTAAAATGTTTAGCTCCTCTATTAAAACCATGAAAAATGTTTTCTAAGAAAACCAGTGCTGAGGAAAGACTTGGAGATGATACCACCATTGCCCCATGTTCTCCCACTTCTGCAGCCATAGCAAGACCAGCTAAAGCCATAGCAAAGCTTTGGGTTCAAACATAATCTTCATTTTCCCATGTGGAAGGACTCTGAAGGCCCATTGGCTTGGGTGTCAAAACATGGGTGGTCCCCTGACATCACAAGTGTCCCTCCTTGTGGACCAGGCTTGGGCAAGAATGAGGGTGTCAGCTCTTGCTGGAAACAGTCACTGAGATTAACAATGAGATTTAAGTGGCTTGTGTAATGCTGGAATTGATGATATTCTGGGAAGCTGAATGTAGTCAGATGGATTTCAGGAGAGGTCTGCAGTTCAGGGTTGGAAAGGAGTTCGTGAGGAAATGCCTAGCTACCTTAAATGAATGTGTGCCTTCGGGAATGAGGGAAATGTTTAAATGGACAATTCCCAAAAGACCAGAAGCATTCCTTATAGCTATAATAGGGACAGAGGCTCCAAAGAAGATGACTAAATTATTTACGTACGTGACAACAGCAGCTAGAATATTATATTCACAGAAATGGAAAGAAGAGAAGGTTGCAACGAAGGAGGAGTGGCTTTTGAGAGTAATGGACCATGCAGAAACGGCAAAGCTGACCGCAAAATTAAGAGATCAAAAGATAAACTTTTTATAGAAGATTGGAGGCCTTTTGTGGACTATCTATATTACAGTCAAATGAAATCACAGGCAGGATTTGAGATAAAAGCAGTGGAAGAAAAATGATGAAATAATTGGAACAGAGAAACTTTTATTAATAGATAAAGATATAATGCAGTAGAAAAGGGCTGAGTAAAAGCGCTGGGGAGGTGAGGGTTGGAAGTCAATGTAATGATGTGATTTGAAGGTTATTGTGAAAATATTTGAATATTATATTGGAGAGAGAGAGAGAGAGAGTTTGTGCCTTCAAGACCAGATGATGTACATACTGAGGTAGTAAATTATCTTGCCCCTGTACTCTTGGAACCTCTGCCTATTTATCACAGGAGTGAGGAACCAGGGTGGACTTGGATAATATTTCGTAATATGTCACCCTGAGCGAGGACAAAAGTTGGTGCCTCCAAACAGACCTTCTCAATTATAGATCTTCTCAGTTTTGCGCTCCCTCAGCTCTGCGCCCTCTGCTAAGGAACCTCCCACATCGCCTGAATTTGGCACTGGGAGAACGTATTTGTTCATGGGCTGTACCTGCCAGCGGCAGGTGGGGCCTGAGGTAAAATTAGGTGGGGTAGTGCAAGTCAGGGCCATCTTAAGTATATCCGGCTCTGTGGTGCGAAGATCCCTCTGGTGCCCCCACCCCCATTTCCCAGAGTTGCCAACCTGCAGCTTTGCGTGGCTGGAGGAGGCAGGCAGCGGCTGGAGGGTGGATCCTCCGGCAGGGAAGAGGCAGGGGCTCTGGGCGTGGCGCTGCTTCAGCGAGACGGGCGAGGGCGGTGAGCTGATGCTGGGAGGCACCGCGTCCAGCCTCCGCCTCTTCCCCGGTGCCCTCCAGAACTTGACGCCCTGGCGCCCCATGCCACTTGCCTCTATAGGCAAGATGCCCCTGGTGCAAGTGACTCTTACCTTTGCACAACAGGCAGCATTGCAGTCCTGTAAACAACATTGGGGAAAATGGAGGGCACAAGGAGAAGGGGACGACAGGACGAGATGGTTGGATAGTGTTTGCGAAGCATGAGTTTGACCAAACTGTGGGAGGCAGTGGAAGACAGAAGTGCCTGGCGTGCTCTGGTCCAGGGGGTCACGAAGAGTCGGACACGGCTAAACGACTAAACAACAACAACACAAACAACATTCGAGTGAGGCAAAAGCATTTGAAGAATGAGCAGAACTGGGCTGGAAAGAGCGTGTGGCTTGAGGAATGGCCTGAAACCTGGAGAAAGAGCTGATAAATACAGTCGTACCTTGGTTAATGAACAGTTGAATGTTTTGGCTCCTGAACGCCGCAAACCCAGGAGTGTGTGCTCCGGTTTGTGAACGTTCTTTTGGAAGCTGAATGTCTGGTGGGGCTTCCACAGCTTCCAATTGGCTGCAGGAAGCTCCTGCAGCCAATTGGAAGCCGCGCCTTGGAAGTCAAACGTTTTGGAAGTCGAATGAACTTCCAGAACGGATTCTAAGGCACGACTGTACATAGCTATTCCTCCTTCCTCCCAGCAATGGGTCAGACTGCTACAAGTCATTTTTAGAAAAGCCCATGTCCATTGCCGAAACACAGGACACAGGACAGGGTGTTCCCCCAACTTATCATGTGGTAGGACATACGCTCCAATATTACTCAAATGAAAATAGAGACATTTCTCACTCCCCCACCAACTAATCCTCCTTGGGCCCCCATTTTTTTGTCTCCTCCCCTCCAGAGCATTTCCTGTCTGAAGAAAAGCAAGATTAAAAGCATACCCTCCAACATTTCTCTAACAAAAACAGGGGTGTCTAATAATAATAATAATAATAATAATAATAATAATAATAATAATAATAATAATAATAATTTTATTATTTATACTCCGCCCATATGACTGGGTTGCCCCAGCCACTCTGGGCAGCTTCCAACATATATAAAAACATAATAAAACATTAAACATAAAAAACTTTCCTATAGAGGACTTCCTTCAGATGTCTTCTAAAGGTTGTATCATTACTTTTCTCCTTGACTCGTGGGTCACATAACTCCATTCCTTCCAACATTTCTCATGGCACTGTGGGTTAAACCACAGAGCCTAGGACTTGCCAATCAGAAGGTCGGCAGTTTGAATCCTGCGATGGGGTGAGCTCCCGTTGCTCAGTCCCTGCTCCTGCCAACCTAGCAGTTCGAAAACACATCAAAGTGCAAGTAGATAAATAGGTACCACTCCGGCGGGAAGGTAAGCAGCGTTTCCGTGCACTGCTCTGGTTCACCAGAAGCGGCTTAGTCATGCTGGCCACATGACCCAGAAGCTGTTCGCCGGCTCCGTCGGCCAGTAAAGTGAGATGAGTGCTGCAACCCCAGAGTCGGTCACAACTGGACCTAATGGTCAGGGGTCCCTTTACCTTTAAGGAAAAGTGGGACATTACAGGACCAAGTCAGAAAACTGGACGGCTTCTGTAATTCTGGGACTGTCCCTGGAAAATAGAGACACTTGGAAGGTCTGGTTGGAGCTGTTGCATGCTAAAAAAAAAGAAAAAGGCTTTCATCTTCTTGTTTGGACCGTAAGTCATGCAGTGGCCTGGCCTGGCCTTTGGATGTAGATGTCGCTGGCAAGGCTTTTGTAGCTAGAAGCGAGGAAGTAGTAATCCTTTAGGTTCCAGTGCATACTCCTTCTTCCTCTCCCTGTGGATAAATGAATAATGAAAACAATCCAGCCTTCTCTTCTGGATTTATCACTTTGTGCTCCTTTCCGCCGATGCAAGGCCCTCTCGAGCAGCAAGCACTGGCATGAGGTGCCATCAGGAAAAGCAATAAGGGCTGCAGAGTTTCCAGTGCCCTCCTTTCGTGAAGCTTCGAAACCCCCCTTAGAGGCATTTTAAGGCAGTGTGGGGAACTGGGCCTAGGGAGCTAAAGTTACCCCAGGAGAGAAGGAGTTTCTGAGAACTGTGGCAAGAAATATCGGGAGCCGGGAAGGAAGGCAGCGAGGGCTTCTCATTGTGAGGGAAATTTTATTTTTAACAGATGCTAAGGCAGATGGCGCAGAATTAACAGAAAATGGGAGAGAAAAAAGTGGAGGAACATTACTGGCTCCAGAGAGAGTGGACATTAAAAAAAATAAAGAATAAGGGAATGAAAACAAGTTTAAGTACTCTCTCCAGAGAAGGGGGGAGGGGCATGGAGAGGCCGAGCAGGGACGAAGCAGCGTGATAATAACCAAAGGCGTGAAATTGCAAAAGTAAAATTTGTGGGACTCGGGAGGGGCCATGAAGGCCCCGGCTTCATTGCAAAACTCACTCAGAAATTACTGATGTGATGTTTTAGCTTTTATCATTAATAATAATCAAGATGAGGGAAGGGGGTAGGCGAGGGGGGAAGGGAGGGCGTTCGAGGCCCAGGCTGAGAAAAAGGAGAGGGGGAAGGAGAGGGGAAAGAGGGCAAGTTGCTGTGGGGAAAGAGGGGGGTTAATGCAGAGAAAGGGGTAAGGAAGTGCAAAATGGGGGGGGGGGATAAATGATACAGCAGGAGTGAAAAGGAGATCGTGTGGGTTGTTGCATGAGGGCGGCAATGCAAATGGTCACAGTCGCGAGATGAAAAAGACTTTGCTGGGAAAGGGGGAGCACCTATAATGGAAAAGACCTGGAGCATAAATGAGGAACTGGGAAGAAAGTCCTGGGAGGAGACGAAAAGGGGCAGAAGGAAATGTCAAATGGGGTTGGGGTTGCAGCCGATGAAATAGACGTCAGAGAGAGGCAGGGAGACAAAGAGAGATGCCACTCTCCTCCCAAATTAATTGAGGATACATCAGCCCGAGCTACTAAAACAGAGCTATTATGGATGGGTTAGTCACAGGTGGAGTTAAGGGCCTACAGAGGGATATTAGCCAAAATTGAGTGGCTTTTAATTTCTTTCTAATGAGAGACTGTGGCTGGGGAGTCAGACGATTCTTCAGCTCAGCTAGGCCTGAAGACTGCTAGGAGGCAGGAGGCGGCAGCTTTCCACAGGCAGAGAAAAAGATACCTGAGCAGATCACACAGTGATTCCTGTCGCCAGGCTGATAATGCTAGAGCTGGACCATAAAGAAGGCTGACTGCCAGAGAATGGATGCTTTTGAGGAGAGGACTCTTGAGAGTCCCATGGACTGCAAGAAGATCAAACCTATCCATTCTTAAGGAAATCAGCCCTGAGTGCTCACTGGAAGGACAGATTGTGAACCTGAGGCTCCAATACTTTGGCCACATCATGAGAAGAGAAGACTCCCTGGAAAAGACCCTGATGTTGGGAAAGATGGAGGGCACAAGGAGAAGGGGCCGACAGAGGACGAGATGGTTGGACAGTGTTCTCGAAGCTACCAGCATGAGTTTGACCAAACTGCGGGAGGCAGTGGAAGACAGGAGTGCCTGGCGTGCTCTGGTCCATGGGGTCACGAAGAGTCGGACACGACTAAACAACTAAACAACAACAAGCCACCTGCAGGCTAGAGGGGGTGGGGTAGCCAGAGTGGGATGTGGCCATAGTACTACAGTGGGTCCAAGTGGTACTGGAAATGGGGGGCACATTTATTTGACTTGCACCAGAACCACGGGTGACCCCCAAACCAGCTAGTGAGACAGTTTGCCATAGTTTTTAGCACCTCCGCGGGCAGTGAATGTGGCTGTTGTCAAATAGGCATCTCTTCAGGGCTGCCCAAATTCGCCCAACCTCTTCCTGTAACAGCTTCATGATGAATTCTGATGCCTATTTATCTTTGGGGGGGGGAGCACTGGTTGTGGCCATTTTTACCCCACACTATTCTCTCTGGCTCGTTATTGCTCCTGAAATCTGCCCTCCCCAGTGATGCGTGTGGTGAATAATGCCCAGATCTGACCTCCAGGTTGAAGAGCTGCATATGGACTTCTGATAGAAATACTTCGTTGTTGTTTAGTCGTTTAGTCATGTCCGACTCTTCGTGACCCCATGGACCAGAGCAAGTCGGGCCCTCCTGTCTTCCACTGCCTCCCACAGTTTGGTCAGACTCATGTTTGCAGCTTTGAGAACACTGTCCAACCATCTTGTCCTCTGTTGTCCCCTTCTCCTTGTGCCCTCCATCTTTCCCAACATCAGGGTCTTTTCCAGGGAGTCTTCTCTTCTCATGAGGTGGCCAAAGTATTGGAACCTCAGCTTCAGGATCTGTCCTTCCAGTGAGCACTCAGGGCTGATTTCCTTCAGAATGGATCGGTTTCATCTTCTTGTAGTCCATGGGACTCTCAAGAGTCTCCTCCAACACCATAATTCAAAAGCATCAATTCTTCAGCGATTAGTCTTCTTTATGGTCCAGCTCTCACTTCCATACATCACTACTGGGAAAACCATAGCTTTAACTATACGGACCTTAGAAATACTAGTACAATGTAATATCATGTCAGAAACATTTTTGTAATCCTCTGCCTAACTCTGTTTTATGAAATCAGAAGTCATCGCTGTTGCTGTTTCCCTCGGAGGCCCCAATAAACTGTTCTTCTCCACATCAATATTGGCATTATTTCAGATATGTGAGAAGCATGCTCATGTCTCCCCTTTCTCATTTCATCTCCTATAGATATAGAGATATGTGAATGTCAACAAGCCAAAAGCATTGATTATGTTCAGGTTGGGGAGATACGTTGTGTGTCTGCATCTGCATGCAAAGGACTGTGGGAAATGTAGCTTTCTCCTGTTTCCACATGGGCAATGCATTTGAAATGAATGGATTCTTCATTTTGCTAGGGAAAAACCACACACACATCAATACAGGGTGAATTTATTCCATCTTTAGAGTGGCCTCTGGCTTTTCTAGCAAAGTTATCTAAGTTGTTCCCTGAGACATTGTCTCCTCTTCACAAACCCTGAAGATGATAGATAGATAGATGATAGATAGATAGATAGATAGATAGATAGATAGATAGATAGATAGATGATAGATAGATAGATAGATAGATAGATAGATAGATAGATAGATACATGATAGATAGATAGATAGATGATAGATGATAGATAGATGATAGACAGATAGATGATGATAGATAGATAGATAGATGATAGATAGATAGATAGATAGATAGATAGATAGATAGATGATAGATGATAGATAGATAGATAGATAGATAGATAGATAGATAGATAGATAGATGATAGATAGATAGATGATAGATAGATATAGATAGATAGATGATAGAGATATAGATGATAGATGATAGATAGATGATAGAGATGATAGATAGATGATAGATAGATAGATAGATAGATAGATAGATGATAGATAGATAGATAGATGATAGATAGATAGATAGATAGATAGATAGATAGATAGATAGATAGATAGATAATAGATAGATAGATGATAGATAGATAGATAGATAGCATATTTAATCTTCTTTGCAGGAAGACACAGCTCAGTTGTAAGGGAAACTTTCTTGCAGGGGTTAAACCAGGGCACAGCTTCCAGCTTGCTTTCCCCCAGGGGGACAGAGGGTATTTTATTTCCTTTTAATAGCCCCTCCTCATTTGCCTCCCCTAAGCAAAGAACAGTTATAATTCTCCATGGCAATGAAGTATGATTTCAATAGGACCACATTCCCCTGGGTTGCCAGCTGAGGCTGCTCCCCAAAGAGAGACGCCCCTCTCAGAGTCCATTCATGCTCAATTATAAAGGGTTGATTGGCCTTGTTGTCTGGTGAGGAAACCCATCCCAGCCCCCTCCCTCATGGGCTCAAGGCTGATTTACCAGGACCCAAGCTGCTCACATTAATAAGAATCAAATTAAGTACAAGGAGTTATGGCAGAGAAGAGGCGGCGGCAGAAACAGGGATGCCCAAGCAAGGGTACCTGGGAGCTCCCAGAGCTTTGAAAAGTGGATACAGAGCTAAGGCTGATGGCGACAGTGCAGATTCATTGAGTGGCCTTAGAGAGTAGGGCTTCCTTGTTGGTACTGGGGGCTCTTGAGGCCTTTTTCTGTCACTGCTCCCCCGCTCCGCACCTTTTTGCCCCAAAATGATTTATTCCCAAAGAGTTTGTGGTTATGTATTCTTCCCCGCAGGAGGGACGCGGGTGGCGCTGTGGGTTAAACCACATAGCCGATCAGAAGGTCGGTGGTTCGAATCCCCGTGACGGGGTGAGCTCCCGTTGCTCAGTCCCTGCTCCTGCCAACCTAGCAGTTCGAAAGCATGTCAAAGTGCAAGTAGATAAATAGGTACCACTCTGGCAGGAAGGTAAACGATGTTTCCGTGTGCTGCTCTGGTTTGCCAGAAGTGGCTTAGTCATGCTGGCCACATGACCCGGAAGCTGTACGCCGGTTCCCTCAGCCAATAAAGCGAGATGAGCGCCGCAACCCCAGAGTCGGCCATGACTGGACCTAATGGTCAGGGGTCCCTTTACCTTTACCTTTACCAGTGAGAAGGTAAACGGTGTTTCCATGCACTGCTCTGGTTTCGCCAGAAGCGGCTTAGTCATGCTGGCCACATGACCCGGAAAAACAGTCTGCAGACAAACGCCGGCTCCCTCGGCCTGAAAACGAGGTGAGCACCGCAACCCCAGAGTTGGTCACGACTGGACCTAATGGTCAGGGGTCCCTTTACCTTTTATTCTCCCCCCCCCCCAGCTTCCATGTAGCAAAATGGTAGGGCTTTGGAGGTGAACAAGAAAGACACCCACCAATCTGGGCCAACAAGGCTGCTCCTGTAATGCGTCAGAAGACCTCCACAAAGTAGAAATCATAGAATTTTAGAGCTGGATGGGACCCCGAGGATCATCTGATCCAACCCCCTGCAATGCAGGAATCTTTTGCAGCTATCCCATACAGGGATTGAACCTGCAGCCTTGGCAATACCAGCACCGTGCTCTCAGCAACTGAGCTTCTACCAAGAATCTACCTGTGGACTTGCTCCATTCAAGGTTTGCCATCTGTCCCAGAAGAAAGAAACCATTTCAGAGCCTGCAATTTCAGAACTGCCCACAGCCCATCACCCCTGAGATGGATAAGTGGCACCACAATAGTGGCAGCGTGTACGCCAGAATGATCATCTGAGCTATTTCCGCCCTGAGATCCTCTGATCTAGGGCAATATATAAATTTAATAAATAATAACATTTTTTCCCCCAGAAATGCTAACTAACCCCCATGTGAGTGATCGCTCCTCTTTAACACACAGCTGAGGATTTGGCCTGCTATTGTTTGCCATGGAATTGTATTAGAGGGCATGGAGCCCATTGAAACATGTGTGAAGCAGTATGGGGTCATTTCAATTGCTTGGGGCGATGGCATAAAATGAAATTTAAAAACCCACTTCAATTGACCAGACATTCTTGGGTCAATCAGCCCCCTGCAGGCTCTTCCCAACATCTGAGATACCCATGGAAATACAGAGAAAGTGTGCCGATCAGAAGGTTGGCGGTTCGAATCCCCGCGACGGGGTGAGCTCCCGTTGCTCGGTCCCTGCTCCTGCCAACCTAGCAGTTCAAAAGCATGCCAAAGTGCAAGTAGATAAATAGGTACCACTCCGGCGGGAAGGTAAATGGCATTTCCGTGCACTGCTCTGGTTCGCCAGAAGCGGCTTAGTCATGTTGGCCACATGACCTGGAAGCTGTACGCCGGCTTCCTTGGCCAATAAAGCAAGATGAGCACCGCAACCCCAGAGTCATCCACAACTGGACCTAATGGTCAGGGGTCCTTTATCTTTATCGCCCATCACCATCCCTTTCGATGTTGAAAATCCACCTCTGCTTCTGTACCAGACCAAGTCCCACTCATCCCAACTGCAAGTAGGAAAGGATGAGCACTCCCCTCCCCCCCCCCCAACTGCTGAGGATGTCCTCTTCTCATGTATCTTCCGGGGTCCATATCCACAGGCAGAATTATATAAATGGTTTCATCATCAGAGCATTCATGATTCATTTATTCCTCGGGTTCCTTATGGGCATGGAAAATAAAAGGAGCCTGAAAAGTTTATTTCCTTCTCGGCCCTTGAGGACCTGCAGCTTCTAAAGCTGCTCAGTCAGAGGGAGAAAAGAGGAGATTATGCTGAAGGTCTGAGGGTGCTTTTGCATATTATAGTGCCGTTCCCATAAACCACAGATGATAGCTGCCTGAGTCTTACGCATTCCTGGAGGCATTATTACCACGATGGGGAAACTGAGAGGGGGAAATAGGTCTCTAAACTGTACAGGACTGGTCCACACACACACACACACAACCCTAATCCACACTCTTTTTTAAATGCACATTGATTAACTCCCTGGAGGGTATTCAGATTCCAGATGAGTTACCTCTCTCTTTCTCTCTCTGCTGCACCAACACATTATTTATTCTCATTTAACTCCTTATTGGCATAGACAGCTGTTGATATGTCAGTCCCAGAGAAGGTGGGCAGAGTCAGTTTTCATTTCTCCGGAACCTCAAGTGTAATATGGCAGTAACATCTCTGGGGTCTTTCGGAGAGTTCCTTGCCTTCTCCTTAACCTTGTACCCCAGGGGGTCAATTGGCAAAGCCAGATTAGATGAATATATCTTGTTGCTCCGGTTATACTGCTGGGACCGAATCTATCCCCAAAGAATCAATGACTGCCGTCACCTGATGTGTTAAAAAGCAGCAGGGCTCTTACTTCAGGTCTAGTCTTCCTTGGTTACTCTGATGGATGGCTTATGCAAGGGGGAGGGTGACCCTGGATTTCTCAGTGGCTTTCAGATACCTTTCTGAATAGGCTGTCTAGATTTGGAAGTAGAGGCATTGCTTTACAGTGGTTTTGATCCTACTTGGGTGGTCAATTCCAGAAGGAGGTGCAGACGGACCACTTGGCGCTGATGCTATGGGGTGTCAGGAAGGTGGCCCCCCAGGACCCAGCAGAAGGGTTAGCCCCAGGAAGTGGACAAGAGGCTGGCTCTTCTGATGAGGCAGAAGGGTTATACTTCAGGGTTAAACTGACTTTTCTGATGAGGGAGAAGAGCTAGATTCCAAAGCTGACAGTCCAAGGCCCTCACTTCACAAGGTAGACACAGATAAGAGAGGCTCAGAAACTCTATCCACTGAGAGTGGGGAAGGACCATTCCAAGCTCCCAGTCCTCGATCTCAAAGTTGGGAACACCACAAAGAGCAGCGGAAGCAGAGGGGTGGAAATATGAGGTTCTGGCGTCATTCCTGTTGGAGGCGGGACTCTGATTCAGATTACAATATCTATTGTCGCTGAGAGGGAGTGTGAAGCTCCACTCTGTATGTTTGTTTCTGTATACAAAGCTATCTTGAACTGCCGGGAGACTGCTTACTGCTGGTTAGCCTGTTTGTTCCCAGGGATCGTTATATGGGGGTCCTCCAGCAGTCTTGTCCTCTGTCCTTTTTATCACCTATATGAAACTGTGGAATGAAGTCACTGCTGGGTTTGGGGTGGGGAGCAATCAGTATGTCAATGAGACTGATTCCTCTTTTTCATCTACTTCAGGTGGAGAAGTGAAAGTGCAAAACCGGTGCTTGATCACGGCGACAACATGGCGGTCAACAAACTGAGGCTCATCTCAGTTAAGGTGAAAGAGGTGTTAAGCAAGTGGTTCGTCTATCCAGGCAATTGCTAATTCTCTTGTTTGGGATGAGCTGTACTGCTTCTGAAGGAACATGTTTGTGGCTTGGGGTCTCCTTGAAGGTTTCCCCCAAGGCGTGGAGCATCTTTTATCACCTGGGTTGGTTCATCTGGACAAAGGGAGTCTGGCCTCAGTTATGAATGCTCCTCCAGGTTTGAATGGTCTAGAAACTGCAGTTAGTTCAGAATACAGCTACTTATCCGCTAAGTGGTATTAGGAGTTGTGAGCATAAATTATGCTGCTGCTCCACCAACTGCACTACACCTGGTCCATTTGCCGATCCAAGCCAAAATGCTGGTGTTGACCTTTAAAGCCCTTCACAGCTTGGGGCTAGGGTATCTAGAGGATTGCCTGCCCATGCTTTAAGATCATCATCAGAGACCCTTCACTAGATTCCCTTGTGGTCTAAGGCAGGCGTCCTCAACCTTGGCACTCCAAGTGTTTTGAGACTACAATTCCCATCATCCCTGACCACTGGTCCTGCTAGCTAGGGATCATGGGAGTTGTAGGCCAAAAACATCTGGAGGGCCAAGGTTGAGGAAGCCTGGTCTAAGGCTTGGCAATTGGTTACTAGGACAGGGCCTTTTCAGTGGTGGAACCACAGCTTTGGAATTTCTTTCATGGGGAAATTTACTTGGTGCCTAAAGGTAAAGGTAAAGGGACCCGTGACCGTTAGATCCAGTCGTGACCGACTCTGGGGTTGTGGTGCTCATCTCGCTTTAATGGCCGAGGGAACCGGCGTACAGCTTCTGGGTCATGTGGCCAGCATGACTAAGCCGCTTCTGGCAAACCAGAGCAGCGCACGGAAATGACGTTTACCTTCCCGCCGGAGTGGTACCTATTTATCTACTTGCACCTTGACATGCCTACTTGGACTTAAATTCAGGGCCAGCCAATCCCCCCCTTTTTACTTTTATGTTTGCTTTGAAGTTTTGTTGGTCTGTTTTATTCTGCCTCGCACATTGTTTTCATGCTGCTTTAAAAAATAGATATGCTGTTGCTAACTTTTTGTTTGCATTAGTTATTTTATTTAAAAGTAATGCTGTGCCAAACTTTCCCACATTTTTTTTAAAAAACTGCTCTCCACCAGTTAGCGAGAAAAGAAACTACGTTCAAAAATTATCAAAGGGTGTTGAACATTTCGATGAAATCCTCATGAGTCAGGGGCAGTTTTTGTTGTTGTGCTATGTGAGTGCCCCTTTGTGATGGCCTGGGAATCCGATTCAGAGGATGAACCGGAGGAATCCCAGCCTGCACAGGAGTCCCCGCCTCCAGGGCCGGCTGAACTGGGGCAGGGCCTTGACTCTGAGGTGCCTGCACCTGTGCCGGATCCTCAGGAGCAGGCACCAGGTGAATCCATTCTGGCTCCAGAGGTAGTTGAGGACTCAGTGCCTACAGGTGAGTCTCCCCCTGGGCCCAGTAACCCTTCAGCCTCTCCTGAACTGCAGAGGCTCAGGGCAGAGAGGCGAAGGGAACTGGTTTCTCCCAGGAGGAGTGCTCGCCTTAAGGCCAGGAGAGGCGGGTCTCCTGGGGGCCGGGACTGCCCCTGGCCTCAGAGAAGATAAAGGCAAGTCAGCCCGGTCCCAGGTTGCGGGAGCAACGTCGTTGCTGAGTACCAGCTCCTGTCCGGACCCAGACCTGACCCTCCATTGTTCCTGTCTCCGCTCGGCTTCCTGCTTCGGGCCTCGCCCCACTCCTTGCGAACTGTTTCCAGGCTAGTGACCCAGGACCGGACTTCGACTACGTCAACAGTAACCTAAATACGTTTTGCAATGACTTGAGAATGAGGCAGAAAAATGGAAGCTTCTTTCACAAGGGAAGAAAACTTTTGAGATGCTGGAGGACAAGTTACAGCACTAGATTTTCAGATTCTTTTATAAATCACCCTGGTAATATGTTTGTAAATTTCATTATTATTATCAATAATAATAATAATAATAATAATAATAATAATAATTTATTTATATCCTGCCCTCCCCAGCTGAAGCCGGCCTCAGAGCGGCTAACAACAGTGAAATAATATAGCATTCTAAAATCAATTCATTATAAAATCAGATCAAATCAAATTGATGGCAACCATTGGGCTAGACTAGAGTTCTGTGAGGAGTACCAAAGGAGAGGGTCAGACTGTGCCTTTGCCAAAGGCCTGGTGGAACAGCTCTGTCTTGCATGCCCTGTGGAAAGATGTCAAGTCCCGCAGGGCCCTAGTCTCTTGTGACAGAGCGTTCCACCAGATTGGAGCCACAGCCGAAAAAGCCCTGGCTCTGGTTGAGGCCAGCCTAACCTCCCTGTGGCCAGGGACCTCCAAGATGTTTTTGTTTGAAGACCATAAGGTCCTCTGTGGGACATACTGGGAGAGGCGGCCCTCTCTGCTAGGTTGGCAGGAGCAGGGACAGAGCAACGGGAGCTCACTCCTTCGCGGGGATTCAAACTGCTGACCTTCCGATCAACAAGCCTAAGGCTCTGTGGTTTAGACCACAGTGCCACCTGTGTCCCTTTTTATTTACTATATAGATTGCAATAAAAGATGCAGAAATGAAAGATTGAATTAGAACCCATGGAGGGAAGGAGGAAGGTTTGAAGGTTTGAGGAACTTTCATTTCTCAAGGGATGAGACCTGCTGAATCTCAGCAGCTGTGTGTGACTCTTGACACACAAGACTCCAGCCTGGTGGGGCTTCCTTGGGCGATCAAGTGATCACATGAGAGTGCATTGGAGTTCTAAAAAACATTTGAAGTAAATGAAAAGAGCTCTAATCCACCTTATAAAGAGCTCTCATCCACCCTCCTTTCCATACTGGGAGTGGCCACCAAGACCATTTAACACCAGTCCTGAAAGACCTACATTGGCTCCTAGTACGTTTCTGAGCACAATTCAAAGTGTTGGTGCTGACCTTTAAAGCCAAGAATGGCCTCGGCCCTGTATACCTGAAGGAGCTCCTCCACCCCCATTGTTCAGCCCAGACACTGAGGTCCAGCTCTGAGGGCCTTCTGGCGGTTCCCTCCCTGTGAGAAGTGAGGTTACAGGAAACCAGGCAGAGGGCCTTCTCGGTAGTGGCACCCACCCCGTGGAACACCCTCCCATAAGATGTCAAGGAAATAGACAACTATCTGACTTTTAGAAGACATCTGAAGGCAGCCCTGTTTAGGGAAGTTTTTAATGTTTGATGTTTTATTGTGTTTTTAATATTCTGTTGGGAGCAGCCCAGAGTGGCTGGGGAAACCCAGCCAGATGGGTGGGGTATAAATTAATAATAATAATAATAATAATAATAATAATAATAATAATAATAATTATAATAATACTGTTAGGTGTATTTGCAATTTTCCTCTGTGTGCTCCCTGCTCTGTGCCATCCACACTGGGGGGCCTGACACGCCACCTGTACTTTGGGCCATTTGAGTCTCAGCACACGTTTACTACAACCCTTCCAGTAGCGCCATTTTACGACACTGTTTTATTTTCAGAAACCCGTCTTTTGATTATTGCTAAGACACTTCTCTGGCGATAAATGGATAGAGAGAAAGCTAGATGTTAATGAAAGAAAGGTATAGTACTTCAATGCCATGAGGCTAAAATGTTGGTTTTTGTAGTGCTTATAACATTGAAATGTACAAGTTGGTTGTATATTAATAAATTACACTGTTGTTGCTATTATTCTTAAAGCATCCCGTTGTTTCATTAGAAATATACATGGGAAGGTGTTTCAGTGATTATTAAAAGATCAATTAAAAAACACAATGGGCGAATGAAATGACGCTCGCTGCATATCGTATAATAATTGTGTGCTGATGTATAAGGTTCATTTTCCTAATACAGTGGTACCTCAGGTTACATACGCTTCAGGTTACATACGCTTCAGGTTACACACTCTGCTAACCCAGAAATAATGCTTCAGGTTAAGAACTTTGCTTCAGAATGAGAACAGAAATCGTGCTCCGGCGGCATGGCAGCAGCAGGAGGCCCCATTAGCTAAAGTGGTGCTTCAGGTTAAGAACAGTTTCAGGTTAAGAACGGACCTCTGGAACAAATTAAGTACTTAACCTGAGGTACCACTGTACATCATGGCCCATATCAAAACCCTGCCCTTTAAAGAGATGGAATAGCAGTGCTAAGGGCCTTGCATTCATGGAGTTGTGCTATTTTTCTGTTCTTCTGGGGCGGAAGATCTTTCTGCAGTCTGAGAAAAACCAGGGGGAAAACACTGGAGAAACTAGGATGACAAGGATTGGGTGATGGGGTCATGTGGACACCCCATTAAAAAGTGAGTGAACTCAGAGACAGAGAGACCTAAAAATATTTAACACTGAACTTAAAACTGGGGAAGGGAATAACCCACCCTAGTTAGGTTTACTTCACACCTGGTGTGATGGCCTGGAATTCGGACTCGGAGGCTGAACCTGAGGAATCCCAGCCTGCACAGGAGTCCCCACCTCCAGAACCAGCTGAGCCGGGGCTGGGGCTTGAGCCTGAAGGGCCCTCACCTGTGCTGGATCCTCAGGTGCAGGCACCAGCTGAGTCTGCTCTGGCTCCTGAGGTGATGGAGGACCCATTGCCTGCAGGTGCTCCACTCTCAGCCCTGTCAGGGGAAGCTGAGGTTGCCTCTGGAGGTCCGGTAACCCTCCAGCCTCTCCTGAGCTGCAGAGGCTCAGGGCAGAGAGGCGGAGGGAACTAAGTTCTCGCAGGAGGAGTGCTCGCCTCCAGGCCAGGAGAGGCGAGTCACCTGTGGACCGGGGCAGCCCTATGCCTCGGAGCAGATAAAAGCCAGTCAGCCCCAGGCCCAGGTTGCGGGAGCAACATTGTTGCTAGCCTGTTCCTGCCTGCACCCTGCCCTGCTCTCCTGCCAGAGTTCCTGACCTCACCCAACTCCCTGTCTTGGACCCTGCTTCAGCTTTGACGGACACCCTCCATACCACACCCTCGACCTCGGACTGGACTCAGACCTCGCTGCACGGTTAACCCTCGGGACCAGCACACCTAGGTAAAACCTCTCAGCACCAGGTGAAGAGACAATTAAAAAACAAGGTTTTAGGACCATTATTTATTTATTTTTCTATGTTAGTCCTTGGAACTTGGGAGCTGTTTTGGATTTATTTTAGGCCACGTGTTGGGTTTTGTGTGGCTCTTCATGCATTCATGGAATCTTATAATTGGAGCGTCAGAAGGGATACCAGTGGTCATCTAGTCCAACCCCCCTGCAATGCAGGAATAAATGTATTGTTTTTACTTTTTACTGTTGCCTATTTTATTGTTTTTTGTGAACCCCCTCAGAGGACTTGGTTAATCACTGGTCAATAAAGATCAAAATAATTTAATAATATAAATAATAAATCAAATACAGCTAGGGCCTGTTTGTTTGTTTGTTTGTTTGTTTGTTTTGCAAGTGGTGAGAGAGAAGGGAATTGACATACCAGTAACTAGCTAATTGAAGAATTGGTATGTGTTAGAAGCAAAATATCACCTTCAACAAATCCACAACTCTTTCAAAATTGCTATTTCCTGGAGAGCCAATTTGCGTGACATCATACACATGCAATCGCTCCCCCCCCCCCCAATGTTGAGGGCAATTTGGCGTGTCACCAAAGCTTACTAGATTGTATAATTATTTTTTTCCTGACTGCACATCAGTAAAGGATAGGTTCACCATTGTTATCCCCTTCAAGAAAGTTTCGCTGTCCGGCCTCCTTGGCAACCCAGTGACTTTCATTCTTAAGGCCTTTTTCAGCCGAGCAGAATCCTGGTAAGTGCCTAGCAAAATCAGTTATCTTTACTGATCAGTTCCCCATGACAATTTCCTATAGGAAAAGAACTCATCATCATCATCATCATCTTCATCATCATCATCATGGTAAAGGACCCCAGGATGGTTAAGTCCAGTCAAAGGCAACTATGGGGTTGTGGCGCTTGTCTCGCTTTCAGGACGAGAGAGCTGGCGTTTGTCCACAGACAGCTTTCTGGGTCATGTGGCCAGTATGACTAAACCGCTTCTGGCACATCGGGACACTGTGACGGAAACCAGAGTGCATGGAAATGCTGTTTACCTTCCCACCACAGCGCTACCTATTTATCTACTTGCACTGCCACGCTTTCAAATGCTAGGTTGGCAGGATCTGGGACAGAGCAATGGCAGCTCACCCCGTCGCGGGGATTCGAACCACCAAACTTCTGATCTGCAAGCCCAAGAAGCTCAGTGGTTTAGACCACAGCGCCACCCACTCCCATAGAATACCAAATACAGCAAGTGAA